>NW_006239047.1:542197-562448 GCF_000226075.1 Solanum tuberosum
TCCGGTTTGAACAATTTTTAGCTAGACATAAAAAAATTAAGGACAAAAAATGCCCATTTTGAACTCCGTGATGCATTAATAGAGTATTTATGAGAGTAACGTAATAATTTTGAAAATTGAGTGTTTATGTAATTGTATGTCACTTTTATTTGAATTTGTCCCCTAATTTATGTATTATATTATATTTTCTTGCAATTTATGTTGTTTAAAAATTTAGAATAAAATATAATTTCATATCATATTAAAAATTATATAAAGTAATTATTTGAGAAAAAAGAAATATATGATTTATATTATGAAATAAGAAAATAAGAATGAAATAGAAATAGTAATATAATATTAAGAAGAGAGAAAAATATTCCTTTTTAAAAAGTAAAATATAAAATTATATATTTAGAGAGTAAAATAGAGGATTAGGTTGGACATGACCGAAGAAAGATGTGATATGGAGACAAAACATGTATGAGCCGCTTTTAGAATTTGTCAGATTATTGGTTTCCATTTTCAGAAAAATGGGTCAGCTTTCTCTCTCCCTTTCTTTTTAAATTTTTTCCCTTTGATTCAACTTTTCAACTTCTCTTTTTTTTTTTTTACTATTGTTTACTCCCTCCGTCCCTATTTAGTTGTCCATATTTTCTTTTTTAGTTGTCCCTATTTTATTGTCCATTTTGATAAATTAAGAAAGGACAACAATTTTTTTCCTATTATACCCTTATTTACACTTCTTGAAAGTTGTAAAAGTGTATGTTGTTTCCCTCCAATTTATTTCACTTGAATTCAAAGAAGTGGTTGTAATTTTGAAGTGAAAAGTTGTCATAAGAGTAAAATTGTAACTTCACTGTGCTAATCATTGTTGCCTTAATCTGTGTGCTATTTCTAAAGTGGACAACTAAAAAGGGACGGAGGGAGTAATATTTTGCTGTTTTTTTAAAGGGAAAAGGTCATGATTTACCGTTGAACTTTATGATTTGGAGCTGATATACCCTCCGTTTAAAAAATGGCTTATATATGCCCCTGCCGTTATAAAAATGGCTCATATATGCCCTTTAACTTAACAAATTAATATTTAATAAATTAAAATTTTATTTTTTTAGCTTTAATTTAAGAAAATGCCATGTGGCATTTAAAATACCCCACATTCCACCATACCCACCCCACCCAATTGGAAACAAAAAAACCCACCCACTGAAATTAACCCAACTCATTTCATTTCGGTGTTTTCAGTTTCCACGCTCAAATGAAACAAAAATAAAAAAATTTGTGAGGGTTCCGGTGAGCTCTAAATTAGACCCAATCGGTTTCAAAATTGTTAACTTACGACGAAAATTAGCATTTTTCACAAACTTCTTTGAAGTAGTAGATAGCTTAGATGATGCCCTAGATTTATTTGGAGTCATCTCAGAGATGAAATATTAGTGATAAATGAGAAGCATTTCTGCAGTTCGAATGATTCTTGAAATATGATTTTAGCTCCGACGTGGAATGTCAACGAGTCATTGATGATTCTATCTCATTTTTGAATGTTTCAAACATGTTCATTTCATTACTAAATGATACAAAAGTTGATAAATCCATTACATAAGGCATAATAAGATTCATCAAAAGTTGTCATAAACCATTATAATGAACCAAAAGTTACTTAGGCACAAATCACAAAATCTGCAACCGAGCCTTGGAATCTAATATTTAAAGTTTGTGAATTCAGAAATATAGTAGTATCCACGAGCCATTTTTCCTTCATTGTCAGTTGCTACACTCTCTTCTTCTTTACTTCAGCTTGTAACTGACTGGTAGTGAATGCTTCCTTGCCCTTCCAAGTAGTCTTATTTGGAGAATATGACAGATTCGAAGGGTCGAGATTCCTCTGCATCCCCTTTAAAAGCAATCCTTGTTTGATTCCCCTGTTTCCTATTCCTTCAAATATTCAAGACCTCTTTTCTATCCTTGTTTCTGTCTCACAAATTACCATTGGCTTCAATGGTGGATCTTCTACATTCCCGATCTCAGGATCGTAGAGCTCACCGGATCCTAACAATTTTGATTTTTGTTTCTGTTGAAGTGGAAACGATGAAATGAAATGGGTGAAGTTAATTTGAGTGGGTGAGTTTTTTTTGTTTCCAATTGGGTCGGGTGGGTATGGTGGAAGGTGGGGTATTTTAAATGCCACATGGCATTTTCTTAAATTAAAGCTAAAATAAAATAAAATTTTAATTTATTAAATATTATTCTGTTAAGTAAAAGGGCATATATGAGCCATTTCTATAACGACAGGGGCATATATGAGCCATTTTTTAAATGGAGGGTATATCAGCTCCAAATCATAAAGTTCAGGGGTAAATCAGGACCTTTTCCCTTTTTAAAATAATATTATTAATAAAAAAAATGTGAAATTTAGCCTACTTCATACTTTTAACATTTGATGTTATTTTTTTAAATCCTGTATTGATTATTTATTTTACTAAAAATAGTTATTAAAAATATTTGTCAATTAACAAATTAAAGTATAATTTTATTTTTAATTTCATTACACTAATAATTAATTCTTTTTAAAAATATAAACAAAATTTGTAAAATTGGAAAAACAACTCTTAAGGAGTAAATTAGTAAAGTACCATTTTTATGTAAAAAAATTTTAAAAAATAACTAATACGAAAAATGAAAGGGGTATAAATTATTATTTTTTCTATTCTCAATAATTTCATACATAATTAAATGCATCAAATATTCACCAAACAAGAAAATATAATGTAAAGAGCATCAATAATCTTGACAAATACTTACATAAGTCTTTGTACTATTTGATGTAACCCAAAATCGAAAAGTATCCATAAAACTTAAATATATACATACTCTTTCATCAATTTATATGATATCTTTTTATTCTTGAAAACAAACTATATGAAATTTAATTTTATATATTATATTTATTTTATTTTACCCTTATTTAGAAGGGAGAGTTGGGAAGGACTAACGTGGCTTCAATAGTTGTACAGTGCAATTCCATGAAGCATACAAATAAGGGCATTTTTGTAATTTCAAGGCATAAATTGATTCTTCTTTCATGAAGCCACGTGTTGTTACTTGGTGCAACTTTCTTCCCTATATTTAACTCATTCCCACCTTCTCCATTTCATTCTAGGTTATTCTTTATGAAGTTGTCGAATGAAACTCTTGAAATTGTAAAGAAACTACTATCAAACGTTCTTAATTTGTTGGGTGTTTTCTTTATTTACAGGAAATTAATAAATCTGCTCTTTGCCATTGTTGAAATTTCCCAACACAGAGAAAAAGCAAATACAGTTTAGGTAACAATCTTTTTGAACTTAAAATTTGAACATCTTATTGTTTTGTTTGTGTGATTAATTCTACAAGGTATGTGTGATTATTGCTTTGTTTCAGCTTTTCCTTGGGTGCATGTTTGATTGTGTGTTGTTTTCTCTTCTTTCTCTTTCATCCTTTCTTTGTTTTACCCATTTCATTGTGATGGGATTGCGATAGCAGACTCTTGATTTTCTTCTTATTTTGAATATTTTGGTCCATAAAGATTTATAATTTGCTAAATTGAATGAATTATATTAGAAGCTCACTGATTTGACGATTGCAATGTTTTGGTCCAAATATGGATACTCGAAGTTCATGAAATTGATTGTCTTGTGTATCTACTTATGTGAATGTGATATACATGAATAACGAAATTGGTTATCTCGATTCTTTGCTCCAATGAACTGTAATATACATTAATAACAAAATTGGTTGTCTCAATTCTACTATGTCCAATTCTCCACTCCAAGTTTTACTATTTCTCAGTGCTTCTATTTCTTTTCAAATTCTCCGTTCCAATTTACTGTACTAAATTGCACCTTGGTTTTGCTTTACTTTGTCTCTAGAGTATGTACACAAAGCTAAAATCCTTTCACTTTTTGCTCGCTATTATGTTTGCTCTGATTTGTTCTTCTGAGTTCTTTCTTGCTGGTCACTTCGATTCTTTGTGAATTGTGATTCAGACATTAAAAGTAAATACAATTTCGTATGTGTGCCTTAGTTTCCTACTCTTTTGATATAGTTTCTAGCTAAGATTTCTACATGCGCCTTACTAACTGCTTGATTTGCACATGCATTATTTTTCTTTGATGAATTTAATTTTTCTAGCCATTAATTAGTGCAAAAGTTAGATCGTCTTACAAAAATCTTTATATCAAGTGGATTGTGCATCTAAGTTGTTTGATAATATGCCTCAGTTAACTTATTTAAAGTTTCATGTTATCATTTCTCTTTTTGGGTTGCATCATGATTTTTCTATCAGGACTAAAGGCATATATGGGAGTATGCCAACTTATCTTATCTTGGTGGTTTAAGCTTTATAATGGAAAATTAGCATAATATGAAAAAAAATATCAGTTTGATATCTTATAACTGCCACCATTTTAGTGTGCTCTCGAAAAAGTATTCATGATGTTCCAATTTTGTTGTGAATTTCATAGCTTAGTCGCCTCCAATTTTGTTGTGAATTTCATAGCTTAGGTATATACAATTGTCAAATACATGATACTTCTGTAATAGAGTTTTCCCAAAAATAAGAAAGAGAGTGAAGCCATGATCTGCTATTACTTAATCAATTGTTCTATAGACAACAATCATTGGTACAATTGGGAGTTGTTGATGTCAAGTTGGTCATTATCCTCCGGTGATCTTTACTATAACATAGGAAAAAAGGTCTGAAATATACCCTACACTATTTAATAGTGTATTTTAAAGGTATATATGTGCCCACATGGACATCATAAATATTGCATCATTATAAATAGTAACGTGTCCACGTAGGCACATATATACTTTTAAAATACACTATTAAATAGTGCAGGGGGGGAAGGTCCTCCATAAAGTTTGGTATAGGTATCGTAACAACAATTTCGGCCAAAATTGATGAAAAATTGATGTATTTTTCTGACCCTTTTCCCTATAACATATGTTTGAAAAAATGTCATTGTTAGAAATCCGAACTTTCTTTGCACAATTAAGTAACAAAAATATCAGTTTTACCTACTTTTTAACTTCTTTTAATCTACACTTATGTTAAAGGAACACATAGTATATTCTTCGCAGGGAGGGCAACTTCAAATAGTTTTCCCAATGCGAAAGAAATTAATTGTGGTGACTGATTGCTCTTGAGCTTATCTTCTTATTTTACTAAGTATCAACATGGAGCTAAAAGTTCATATTTGCAGAATCAGTCAAGGTTAGGAAATATTTCTTGCTTTTACGTCATGCCTGATGTTCACAAGTTTGTGAAATTCATGTAAAGTAGCAGGAGTTTATATCTATATATAGAAGTGCCCAAGGAAGCAGCTGGTCGTTGTCCTGCCAGCTTTCTTCCCAGGGGTATTTTTGTCATTAACCATGTCTGACACGTGTTGAATTCTTAAGCCACCTGCCTCCATCTAACTCTAAACCTGGCTGCCGCTTTATTCTGTATGTAATTGTGTGTTTTGGTTTTGGTTTTACCTTCGTTTCTTCTCCAGATTGATCGACTTTTCTTTGTCTCACCTTCAATCTCTTGCCACTATTTCCTTGAATCTCTTGCCATTTTTTTGTGCTAATTTATCGATGTTATTGTCATGAATTTTGATATTAGACAAATTAAGTTTTATGACAAAGCTTGCAGTTGTCATGGTACTTACAGATAACGGATATTAGGTCTTAGGAGCTAATTTTTGTTTTTTAGATCTTTTGGATTGTACAATTTTTGCTTCAGATGCTAACGTGTCTACATTGACTCTGCTAACTTCATCGGCATAAATTGAATTGTTCTGATTTTTGTTGTGTGAATTCTTTGTGGTGCAACATCATTTCTGATTTGTCTTCAACTCTATTCTGTTGGACAACTTCTTCTCTTCCGAGTTTGTTCCTTTCTGCAAGAGCTTTAATTTACTGAGGGACTTGCCTATATTATTTTGCACAATCACTAAAGCAACTGTGAAACCTTGACAGAAGTAAGAGCTGCAATATTTGTATGTGTTATATAGTGATATATGCTAACTGATGTGTTCAGTAATAGTTTTCTTGGAGAATTACATTTGTAACAAAATAATAGTGACAAGTTTGTACCAATTTGAATTTACATTAGTTGCTTAGTAATTTCTATATGGTTTTACTTTAAGATAGCCCTCATTTTATCTTACGTTTCAAGCTTATGATTTTGGTATCTGATTCCTTTATATAACTAAGATTTAAAAGTGTTAAGTTAAATATTGTGCATCCCTTTCATTCGACGTTTTGCATAAGATGATTGAGACTTGGATAAGCTTAAGTTTGATTGGGATTACAATTAATATATACTTGCTTGAGACTTATCCAGTTCTGTTACAACCTATTCACCTTAATTCTGTTTTCCTCGATATACTTGCTCCTGCTTTCCTTTGTTATAGTATAATCGGCTTATGTATTGGTAAAGATCATTATGAAGCTTTGACAGTTAAACATGGCTGACTTTATCTCTCCCAACTATCTCATCAACCTTCATCCTTTCTATCTACTTTATCATGTGTTATTGCCTATTTACTTACAGGAAAATGACAACATCCAGCTGATATGAATTTGAACGAAGTCTCACCTAAACTTCATATGGGACACTGAAGGATGCTCCATATGTAATGGAGGCATGCAAAAGTGTATTCCTCACACTTTCATCGATATTTGTTGGGATTTATCTTTGCTTTCTCCGCTACTTGCCCTGCTTCTTCCACTTCATTCATTGATTTCAGATAATATCTCCTTCAGATTTCTTGTGATTTGTCCTTAATCTATAATTTCCTCCGGCTAGCCTTTCTGCTTTCCTGCTTGTGTTTAATTTTGGTCATTAATAACCTTATTCTTGCTACTTCGGATATAAATTAATTGGTCTAGCTTTCACCAATTTTCCTACCTTCCTGTTGGTTAACACTATGACAAAACTGTTTTGAATTTTAGAGTTTCAACTTAAGTCATTGGAGCTGACTGGCCTTTGCATTCGATAAAAGACAAATGAACTTACTGCAACGACGAACAGTGTGCCTTCATTACCCCCTCGCTTGGAAACATGTTAGTACTCTCAAAATTTCTCACTTCATAGATCTAACCTGAAGTGAACTTGAAAGATTCAATTCTTTTTTTGACAAAAAGTCCCTCTTCTCATATTACAACGTCTAATTAAAATTGAATCCACCGGTGAGCAGCCTAGAGAGGAAAATAACGTTTCATTGAAGCCAAACTCTAGCTCCAAAATACAGAAGGTATTGCCCCCAAGGCCTAGCTCGAGTGGCAAAAGGTGGAGGATTTGTGACTTAGGTCGCAGGTTCAAGCCCCACACCATGCAAAGCGAAGCCCGGTATTTAAGTGGAGAAGGGTAGAGGGGCGGGCCCATTATTCACCGAGTTTAGAAGGCTGTGATTGGTCCAAAGGGCGGGTCACAGACGGATTTCTCGGTTATAAAAAAAAATAAAAAATAAAAAAAATACAGAAGGTATTCCACTCACTCTTCCCACTTTTACTTGTATGTTTGTGTGTGTTTGCCCCCTTTTCTGTTTGTCCTGACACATAATTATGCTTCTGCTCTGCCTTTACAAGTTATCATAATTGCAAACTTCCGTCAGGCGAAAAAAATGTTCTCCTTTTTATTTTCCAGTCATTCATAAACTACCAATTTTAGTAGTGGTGCAGGTATTAGCAGTGTTACAATTCGGAAAATGCAGTACTTATTAACGAGTGTTTGATGTAAGAAGGCTTTCATACTTTTGGCATACATAATTATTAAATTCATACTCGTGTGACAAACCAAGCCCCTGAAAAACTAATTAATGAAATATCGCATTTAGAAACTCACTTACTTTGCAATTTAGACAAAAATAGAATTCTGGTGATGGAATATTGGGTAAAGACAGGTGATATTTTAGTAGGTAATCATGAAATAATCTCTGAATGTCATCTTAGCGTCTCAGCAAAGTTGTAGTTCTCTGAACGATCAACTAAGTTTAGAAAGGAAAGATTTCCAATACATCATGAGATGCTTCCTGCTAACCTCTTCCCTTTCAGATTCAAGTAAGTTAATCTTCGCCGTTGAAGACCATATGTGACTCCACGCCAGTTACAGAAATATGAAGAAACATTCCATGAATCCAAGATTGCTAAATAGTCTTCAGTTATATGGGATTTGAACTTGACCCTCGCCCTCGCGTTGAATTAAAATTCATTCACTATCTTGTTAATTCTTTCAAACTATTGTTTGAATGTATTGATAAAGTTCTTCAAACATTTTGAGTATCTATTTTCAACTTGTTCAATATATATTATGTCCTTTCCTTGCAGATGTTGAAGGAATAAATAGATCCAACTCGCAATAATACTACTGATTCAAATATTTAGGACCATATGTGCAGCTTCATTCAGCTTCTTCAAATAGTTGGAGCAACATTCACTTTGGATATTTATCCTGTTTATGAATCTAAAAAATCTTTCCAATCACAAAGACATTAACATTTTATACATCTTCTTAGCGTCACATTCAACCGCACACCATTGAACATAACATGTTGTAAGAACTTTTGAAAATTTACAATAATACATTATTTATGTTGGGCCCGGGCCTTACTAGTATATATATATATTACCCTTATTTATAAGCCAATAATAATAGGACTATAAAGTATTGTACACAAAGCTATTTAAGTGGTACTATAAATGTGTACCTATTTCATTGGGTATTGATTACTTTATCTTTTGTGTGCCTATTTGTTTAACACGTGTATATGTTTTTTTTCCTACCAAAACAATGCGTATGCAGAAATAGGGGTGTGCATAAATCGAACCGACCGATAAATCGAACCGAAAAAATGTTATTGAGTTATTGTTATTGGTTTTTTAATGGATTTATAAAAAAAAGTTATTGGGTTATTGGTTCGGTATCGGTTTTTACTATTGGGTTATTGGTTCGGTATCGATTTTTACTATTGGGTTATTGGGTAAACCGATAACCAATAAGACGATAATAATTGACTATTTTACCCTTCCTAATTATTAAATATTATTAATTTAATATAGAACTAGACACTATAACTATATCAAATTATTAGTACTCTACCCACTTCACACTAGGCCGTTTTACTAGTCTTTATTGTTTACTCAAAACCTAAAGACTAAAGTAAGGGTTCACAATTGTAGCTATTTGATTTTAGTTTTAGTTTTAGTCTTGTTGGACTATTTGATTTTAGTTTTAGTTTGTAATTGTAGGTTGTAGCATTTGCAAGTTTGTAAAGGTCCGTAATTTGATTAACATAAAAAATTCCATACTATGTTTTGGCGGTGACATGTAATTATAGCCTTCGTACTATATTTTCTCTTATTGATGCAATTTGTCATTATCTTTCTTGTTTCACTATATCAAAGCATTTAGAGAAGTGGGAAGTCATATAATATTTTACGGACATTTTCTTATTGGGTAAACCGAAAACCGAACCGATAACGGCCAAAAACCGATAAACCGAAAACTGATAAAGAATATCTTATTGGTTTGTTATTGGGTTAGCATATTTAAAAACCAAAAATTGATAAACCGAACTGATAATATATAAAATCAAACCGAACCAACCGATGCACACCTCTGTGCAGAAAGCATCTCAAATTCTTTCTCCCTGCAATCTCTCCTTCCAGGTAAGCTTCCATCTCTTCTCCAGTTTGCTATTCTATTTTTTCTCTCCTTTTTGCTCTCATTGTTTTTCTTTGGTTTCTCATCATCTTCTTCCAAGATTTTGGGTTAAACTTTGTCTTGTTTTGTTGCTTTTATGTTTGATTGTTTTGATATTGCTTTCAATTTTTGTTGCTTTATTGGTATGTGGCTGTAGCCGGTAGGTATGTTGCATGGATAGAATTCCTATGTTGAACCCACTTCTTCTTCATCTCCTATGCCCAGGAGTGTAGACCCGTCTCAATTTTGTATTGATGAGTTGCAACAAAAAAAATTCTTCTGCCACATACCAGCAAAGACCTCAAAATTCAATTGGGTATGATATAGATTTCTTGGTCTTTCCTCTTTTTTTTTTTCATTTATCTTTACCATTTTGACAAGTACCAAAATTTTCATTTTGTAAACCCTAAATGTTAGACTAAACAGAATGGAGCAACTTAGGTTAACATGTAATAGGGATTTATAAATTCAACAACAGATGCATGCACTATCTCTTTTCGAAAATCTTTGGATTCAACCAACCTCCAAGCACAAGAAACCCTTCAATTCCAGGGTAAATTGAAAATACTACATTTGAGATTTCTTCATACCCGTAGTGTTCTCTTTTTCTAATGATTTGGTCTGAGTTTTACTACCAGCACATTCTGTATATGATGGAATTTAATATGTCAAACTTTATCATTTACAGACATTCTTAAAAGTATCCGTCTTTGAAGGGTATTTTCTATTTGGGTTAAATTGAACTCTATTTTAAAAAAAGAATCAATTTTTTTGGGTGCCCATTTTCATGGTAAATCTTACTAATTAAGTGTTTTTTTGCTTTGAAGCTTTTCGGCATGGCTGCAAATCTTGGGAAATTGAAAACTGAGCTTAGAGAGGCAGAAGATAATTTAGTAAAAGCACTTGCAGGTAAATATCAATCTCTCACAATATATCTTTTTATGCCGTAGTATTATTTTTAGTTTTTATGTCCATTGCTATTTTCTTTGATCTCTGGATCAAACTTTTGAAGAGAATCGGGTGTCTAGGTTGAGGAAGGTTTTAGGTTTACTCAAAGAACACTAAGAAGAGTCCATGGCTGTAAAAAAAAATTAAATTTATGTCCTTCATTCTTTTCTATATAGAATAATTAAAGGTAAATACTTGTACCATAAGTAATGTAAGTTGTATTTTATTTGGGCCCGTTTCATTAAACAAGTACTACTTGCTAATTGCAAATATTCTTAAGGCTTCATTCAGTAGATAATACATGTTCTATTTGCTACTTAGAGGAGATACACGTATGGCGATCTCTGTTCATCATTCTTTGTCATTTACTTAGACTAGGAGCAACTTCCAAAATCTTTGGTATGATAATATTTGCTCTTCTTTGCTTCCAATTTTCAGAATTTTGTTATGGTTTTTGTTTAATATGTTAATCTTGATAATTACTTTTGAATTTAAAAGCTTGCTTTATTATTTAGTAGCTATATTTTAGAAGCTGATGTTTTATGAGAAGAATCTCTTATATGCATGTTATATGATTTTTTGTGTGTTTTTCATTGCCTAATTGCATCATGTTAAAGGAGAAAATCATGTTTTATGTATGTTTTTATAAGTCATAAAGATCCTTGAATTTTATGGTCTTAAACTAAAAATATATAGGATGTGCCAAAATGCCCTTTTGATCTTGTGGTCTTTAACATGTCATGTGAAAAGTTAGAAATAAAGAGTTGCAAAAAAAGGTAAAAAGACATTCTTTTAAACGTACTAAAAAGAAAAGTGATACAAATAAATTGAAACGAAGGAAGAAAAATATGTTCTATTACCCTCTAGGGATGGTATGTTTAAAAAAAAGGTAAAAAGACATTCTTTTAAACGTACTAAAAAGAAAAGTGATACAAATAAATTGAAACGAAGGAAGAAAAATATGTTCTATTACCCTCTAGGGATGGTATGTTTAAGGTGAATTCAGTTTGTGTTATTAACATGTGTATATGGCTGTTTTCTGCTCAATTATCAATACAAAATTTATTACTTTATAAGAAAAATTGTTGTGAATATTGTCTATGTATACTTACAAAAATAAAATAAAATGTTGTCGATGTGATATTCCACTCGTGAATTGACATTGTTATTCAGTTTAAGCTATTAATCAAATGGTTTATCTTAATATAAATCTGTTTTCCCTTTCTCTTTCACTCTTTTAACTAAAACTTTTAGAAGATGTGTTGAAATTGGAAGAAAAATAATAAAAAGAAGAGCATAAAGGTCTCTTTCTCACTATTAATAGTTCTCCAAATGCAGCTACGGACATTTTCAAGTTCAGTAGGAATAAACAAGCAAGGAATTGAAGTTACTTGATGGTATTGTGGGTAACTCTATTGTTAGGTGAGGAATGAAATTTTACTTCTTAAAAAAAATACTATTAGGAATTTTTTTAGAGACATTACTGTACATTGTTTAATCAGCTGATTGGACCATCACAGTATAGCTTTAATAGTTATCCTTGTATCTTCTCCTTTGGTGCATTTACAAAATACATGATTCTTTATTCTAGAGAGTAATATAATTCCTTTGTTCTTATATGTTATTAGATAATGTTGAAACATCTATTTAGATTTCAAGCACCAAGTTCTGAAATTTTACTGTTCTCCATTCCAATTGATCCTGGAGTTCCACTTCATATGTGGAAATGGAAATTTGAGAAGACATCAACACACCTCCAAAGAATGTAGAAGGTATCATCGACGGTGAAAAGTCCTACATTGCCGTGTCAGATGAAGGAACATGGCATGTCCCTTCATAACCCAGGTAAAGATTTTACAATAATCTTATTACACTTATGTGAATACTCTGACATTTTTTAACTCAATTAGATGTTATTTCTTCATGCATGAGTATTTTTGAAAATAGAGTAATGCACCTATTGTTTCAATTGCTCTCTGGTGATTTCTGAAAACAGAGTACTTTTTTTCAATTTTGTTTATTTAATTCTTTATAGGATCTTCATTGGGTACCTTTCAACCACCAGATGGAATCACATCAGCTAATTTTCTTTCGGAGATCGACAATAGAAACCATTGTAAGATGAGCTTAAGTTAATGAATGAATAGTTTCCTCTGCTTCAATCTAAATGGTTTCTGGTACGATGAATTTTTCGGTACTTGCCTTTGCATGTGGATTGTTTGATGATATTGAAGGAAAGAACATGGCTTTTGATTTTGGGTTATGTTTTTTTGGCAGATTGTAGCGACAGCAGAAACAGAAAGCTATGAGAAATTGTCTTAGAATCTTTGAAATGCTTCCTTTCTAAAGATTATGGAAAGACGCTTGAGAAATTTAGGAATGATATTACTATTATTTCAGGTACTGTTTTCTTTAATCTAGCTTCTGCACAAGTGAAGTTCTACTATACTCTTTAATTGTTTAGGTTGTGATTTTTGAAAGTTTTCACTGATGAAAGTGTACTACTCTTTTCGTTGGCCTTTGGATTGAAAGTCATCATGACCGGTGCGACTCCTGAGTGTGAAAATTTATTTTAATACTGCAGAATACATATCGAAAAACAATGAGTGGCTTCTTATAACGGTAGAAATTGGTAAAACGAAGTTTGGTAAGATAATATATCTTACAATATTCCAAAAAAAAATAAAAAAATAAAGAAGGATAAGAGAAAAAGAACAAGCAAACAAACAAATGGATGATAAATTTTGGATGGTTAAAGTTGTGGAGGGTGTTGTAGATAGCATTTTATAAACATTTAGTCATTTACACATTTTCATATTTAAGTTTGAACTTTTTTTTTTTTCAAAAATATGACGTACTCGAATTTTATAAATCAAGTTTGTGTTAGTGTGGAGACTAACTAGAGCTCACTGCTTTATCTTTCTATAACATTTATGATAATCAAGCTAATGGTATAATTCTGCTAGCAGTCAAGAGGTACTACTATTTATTTCTTTTTCATCGATAATGCGATTTTTTTTTGTTTATGAGAAATCATATGATTTGTTGTAAGTATTTATATTGTTTCATGGTGGGTCTTTATAGCTATATATGTTGAACATCGAGTTGTAGGCGTGTTATATCTGAAGAAATTCCTCTTTGCTCTCAAATCAATCTGTTGATGGAAAGACTGCACCAACTAAGTGTATCGATTATTTTTTATAAGTGTCTTATCAGGTTCATCAGATAAAATAATAGATGTAATAGTAGTAGTTGCACTAGATGGAGTTTCAGCATTGGTAGGCATTGTTTATGTGGGAATTTATAAAAAGAAGGAATAAAAGGTTGCCGCAATCTCCCGGCATCTTCTGATCTATCTCATCTACCTGATCCTCTTTTATTAACTTAATGTTGTCAATGTGTTCCATCTGCCAATGTGTACTGACCGAGTCTGTCTGTAAATATATTTTGTATTTTGTTTGTCAGCTGTCAGTCATCAAGTTCGACCAACTCAAACAAAGGAAAAAGTATACAATCCTCTGACCATTTCTCAAACAAGTAAGCCTACTCTTTCCATTACATTTTCCATTATTATTAATTTGACATTGCCAATCTATTTTCTCTAACAACATGTATAATACCTGACTTATCTGAATTTGCTTACTTACTTTTTAACTTCAACCTTTAAACATAAGAGAACTACTTAACTTGTATCTAAAATCTTCTGATTTTGCCATTTTGATATAAATATGCAATTTGTGTAAATAGTGAAGTTGATATCTTAATAGGAACATGGCCCAACTATTTTTGATGTGTTCCTTTTCAATAATTTCCAGGAACAACAAATAGCAACGTCCAGGCACTGAAAAAGGAAATATGTGCAAGGAAGGAGTTGCAGAGTTGATGTTCTCAGGACACATTGCAATTGCTAGAATACTTCTTTTTTCTTTTGAATTTCTTTTGTTTCTAACTTACTAGATCATCCCTTTTAACTAAATCATTCATAACTTGAATAAGTTGCTTCATTGCAAATTGTGGCTTATATAGTTGAAATAAGTTCCATCAATACTCTGTTTACAACAGGCTTACTATGTTAGCACGGGCCATGCCCTTCTACTACTATATATATATATATATATGCATGAACTCCTAACTTGAATGTTAAATTACTATAATATCCCTAACTTATATATTACCTTAAAAGCATGAACTCCTAACTCGAATGTTAAATTACTATAATATCCCTAACTTAGGTTGTGACTTTTTCAATGAGTTGTGACTTTTCCGATAAGTTGAGACTTTTTCGATAAGTTGTGACTTTTTTCAAAGGGTTGTAATTTTTCGATGAGTTGTGACTTTTTCAATAAGTTGTGACTTTTCCAAAGTGTTGTGGCTTCTCAAAATGTCATGACTTTTCAGATAAGACACAAAATATTTGTTCATACTACCCTTTGTTGACTATAAATGGAGGGTCTTCCTCTCATTTTTCAACCACAATATTTTTTTAATCTTCTTCTTGCATTAAATTTTTTGTGTGATTTATTGTCATTGAGTGAGTTCGAAGTTTAGCAGAATATGAGGTACCACTATTCTGATGAAGTAAGTCGTTCTATCCTAAGAAGGTATATTACATAACCTTGAGTACTTGAGGAAAACAAATTTGGATGATATAATAAATTTTTTTGCTTAATATATACATTAGTATGAAATGTTCCAATATATGAAGTTAACATGATGCAGTCTAAATTCATTTGTTTTTGTTAATAATTTCCCTTGTGATGTTGTAACGACCTGTTCCCGTCGTTATAGAAAATCCAATGAGGAAAAATTTTAGGCCGAAAAACTTTTTCGTAGTAACTTGAGATTTTTCCAACCTAGTCCAGATTTGGACGAAATCGGAGTCTGTGAGGTCTAGGAAAATCTGGTAGCAATTGGGTGATCTAATTATGAATTTGATCACATGAGTAGATAGATAAGTCGTTAAGTAACCCATACGACTTTACATAATTGAATTTGGGCTAGTAGAACACCCATAATTGATCTTAGCGTGAACGGGTAGTTTCTGAGTGTCGTTGGTTGAAGGTGTGTTGTGAAATTGGGTCTTGGAATTATTAAAATAGCTCACTGGTTCGTGCAAGCCGCTGGGGCAGGATTTCTGCCGCCAGGGAGGGGCCCCTGTAGCGGGGTGAGGACCGCTGTGGCGGGTCCGACGCGACTTAAGTCGGAAATAAATCCCAAAACGTATTTATTCTGCACTTTTCAACTTTGAGAGTAAGGAGACAAACCCCAGACGATTCTTGACAGTTTTCCACCATTTTTAAGGCTAAATGTAAGGTTTTAACTCCCCGAATTTATTTTTCGATCCATAGAACGTAATTTAATGGGTAGTTATCGAGGGGGGAGAGTTTTGATATGAGAATTATGATGGGAAAAACCCTAATTTGGATAATGGGATCATGAGTATGATCTAGGGTTGATAGAATTGTTAGTAATTCGGGTAATTAGTGATTGTTTATTGATTCCCGTGTTATATTAATTATTTGTAGACAAAGAACAAGCGGAACGAATCCGAAAAGGGAAGAATCAAGTTTCTTAGGGTTTCAAGCTTGTTTCGAGGTAGGTGATGGTTGCGATTCTATGATTGTGTGATGTATGTTTGTTCTTGTTTTATTATGATATATGTATGTATGCGAATGTTGCATTATTGATCACATTAATTGTAAATGAGAATAGATGAATGATGAATGTCATGAATGATGACTTGATTGTATGATTATGAGAATGTACTTTGTTGATTGTGATTGTGGCTAGTTGAATGGATCGGGTGTTGCGTTCTGACACACTAACTTGGATCGGTTGCCACGTTTTGGCATAATTATGGGATCGATTGCCACGTTTCGGCATAATCATTGGATCGGGTACCAAGTTCCGGTATGCTAACAGTTTAAGTTTGGGTTCTATGAAAGGACCAATGACTTGATATAACTGTGATATGTGAGAGTTATGAAACTGTTCGTTGTTCATAAATGTTGATGATATTGTATATGTTTGGTGTATGCATGTTATTATTATGTTGTATTGACTTACGTTTGTTGCACTTAGTGGGATAGCCGCATGATCCTATCAGTACACTGTGGTTGTGTACAGACGACTATTGACAGACCTCGCTTAGAAGATTAGTGGTTCGAATTCAAGGGTGAGCCAGTTCTTTCGGGCTGCCATTGAGTTCTCTTTCTGTCTATGTCCACATTTCGGATTTAGACTTTCTAGTTAGTTATTAGTACATTAGTTTGGGGTTGTAACCCTTCTTTTTAGACTTATGGATCTTGTTAGATGTTTTGGTACATTGACTTTCAGGTTCTAGGCGTATTTTTCCGCATTGTTTAGTTGTTAGATCATTTGGAAGTTTATGGGAACTTTAGATTTTAGCTATTTAACTTGCTTCCGTAACTTAAATGTCTTAGTATTTTGGTTGAGTTGTTAGTTTGGGTTGTAGTAATGGTTCTCCCACCGGAGGGTTAGTGTGGGTGCCAATCACGATGGTCTGGGTCGTGACAAAGTAGGTAGTTCGGCCTAGCTCTGTGATGGATGTTAGGAGTTTTGCGGGGCTCGCTAGCTATTATCGTTGATTTGTAAAGAACTTTGCTTTTATTGCCACTCACTTGACTAATTTGACCAAAAAGGAGATACCATTTGAATGGACTGAAAAATGTGAGGAGAGCTTTCAAAGGCTCAAGACTCTATTGACCACCGCACTTATTCTAGCATTACCGGTGGAAGGTAAGGAATTTATAGTTTATTGTGATGCTTCACATTCTGGTTTGAGTGCTGTGTTGATGTAGGATAATAATGCTATAGCTTATGCGTCGTGTCAATTGAAGGTGCATGAGAGAAATTACCCAACACATGATTTAGAGTTGGTAGTGGTAGTGTTTGCTTTTAAGATCTGGCGGCATTATCTTTATGGTGTTAAGTATGAGGTGTTTACTGATCATCGTAGTTTGCAGCATCTGTTCACTCAAAAGGATCTAAATTGGAGACAGCGAAGGTGGATGGAGTTACTCAAGGATTATGATATGACCATTCAATACCATCCGGGTAAGGCTAATGTGGTGGCAGACGCTTTGAGTCAAAAAGCGGTGAGTATGGGTAGTTTTTTCTTGCTTGAGTGTATCCAAGCGACCCTTGGCTAAGGAAATTCAGACCTTGGAGTCTAAGTTCATGCAGTTAGGCATCTCAGAAAGAGGTGGGGTGTTAGCTAGCATTGAAGTTAGGGCCACATTTATTGAAGAGATCAAGGCTAAACAATTTGAGGATGAAAATTTGAATGAACTTAAGAAGAAGATTGGATTGGTAAGGCACAATAGACCACTCTTGATGAGGAGGGTGTGCTCAATTTTAAAGGAAGAGTCTGTGTTCCTAGAGTTGATGACTTGATTCAGAAATTGTTGATAGAATCCCATGGTTCGCGATATTCCATTCATCCGGGTGTGACCAAGATGTACCGAGATTTGAAGCGAATTTATTAGTGGTCGGGCATGAAGAAGGATATAGCAGAGTTTGTGGCTAAGTGTCAAAATTGCCAACAAGTGAAGTATGAACACCAAAGGTCTGCAAGTTTGCTTCAAAGAATGCCAATTCCGGAATGGAAGTGGGAGAGGATAGCCATGGATTTTGTGGTTGGTCTTCCCAAGACTTTGGGAAAGTTTGATTCTATTTAGGTAGTGGTTGATGGTTTGACTAAATCAATCCATTTTATTCCGGTAAGAATAGATTATAATGCGGAACAATTGGCTAAAGTTTATGTGAAAGAGATAGCGAGGTTGCATGGGCTGCCCCTCTCTATCATCTCAGACCGGGGTACCCAATTCACCTCCAAGTTTTTGAGGAAATTGCATGACGAATTGGACACCCAACTCACTTTTAGTACAACTTTCTATCCACAGATGGACGGACAGTCAGAAAAGACTATTCAAGTGTTAGAAGACATGTTGAGGGCATGTGTGATTGATTTTGGAGGGCATTGGGATAAGTTCTTACCTTTGTGTGAATTCTCTTATAATAATAGTTATCACTCCAGCATTGATATGGTACCATTTGAGGCACTCTATGGGAGGGGATGTAGATCACCCATCAGATGGTTTGAGGCTGGAGATGTGAAACCATTGGAGGTTGATTTAGTGAAAAATGCTCAAGATAAGGTGAGGAGTATTCAAGCTAAGCTTGTAGTAGCCCAGACTAGACATAAGAAGTATACAAATCATAAGGTAAAAGACATGGCGTTTCAAACCGATGAGAATGTTCTTCTCAAGGTATCACCCATGAAAGGGGTGATGAGATTTGGCAAGAAAGGCAAATTAAGTCCGCGATACATTGGTCCCTTTGAGGTTCTTGAATGTGTAGGACCGGTAGCGTATAGATTGACTTTACCTCCTAACCTATCGGGAGTTCATCCGATATTTCATGTGTCTATGTTGAAGAGATATCATGGTGACAGGGATTACATCATTAAGTGGGACTCAATTGTGTTAGACAAAGACCTTTAATATGAGGAGGAACCAGTTGAAATTCTTGATCGTGATGTGCGTAAGTTGAGAACCAAGGAGATTAAGTCCGTGAAAGTTCAATGGAAACATCGTTCAGTCGAGGAAGCTACTTGGGAGACCGAGAGGGACAGGCGAGACAAGTATACCTAATTGTTCGTCGATTCAAGTACTACTCCATTCCCTCTTTAGCTTATTTTTCCTAAGTTTGTCACTCGGGGACGAGTGATGGGTAAATTGGTATCTATTGTAACGACATGTTCCCGTCGTTATAGAAAATCCAACGGGGAAAATTTTTGGGCCAAAAAACTTTTTCGTAGTAACTTGAGATTTTCCAACTTAGTCCAGATTTAGACGAAATCGGAGTCTGTGAGGTCTAGGGAAATCTGGTAGCAATTTGGTGATCTAATTATGAATTTGATCACATAAGTAGATAGATGAGTCGTTAAGGAACCCATACGACTTTACAAAATTGAATTCGGGCCAGTAGAACTCTCAAAATTGATCTTAGCTTGAATGGGTAGTTTCTGAGTGTCGTTGGTTGAAGGTGTGTTGTGAAATGGGGTCTTAGAATTATTAAAATAGCTTATTGGTTCCGTGCAAGCCGTTGGGGCGGGATTTCTGCCGCTAGGGCGGGGCCGCTGTAGCGGGGTGAGGACCGCTGTGGCGGGCTCAACGCGACTTAAGTCGGAAATAAACCCCAAAATGTCTTTATTCTGTACTTTTCGACTTTGAGAGTAAGGAGACGAACCCAGGCGATTCTTGACAGTTTTCCACCATTTTTAAGGCTAAAGGTAAGGTTTTAACTCCTCGAATCCATTTTTTCGATTCGTAGAACATAATCTAATGGGTAGTTATCGAGGGGGAAGAGTTTTGATCTAAGAATTATGGTGGAAAAATCCCCAATTTGGATAATGAGATCATGGGTATGATATAGGGTTGATAAAATTGTTAGTAATTCAGGTAATTAGTGATTATTTATTGATTTCCGTCTTATATTGATTGTTTGTAGACCAAGAACAAGCGGAACGAATCCGGAAAGGGAAGGATCAAGTTTCTTAGGGTT
>NW_006239047.1:562461-566443 GCF_000226075.1 Solanum tuberosum
GAAAAGGGAAGAATCAAGTTTCTTAGGGTTTTAAGCTTTTTTCGAGGTAGGTGATGGTTGTGATTCTATGATTGTGTGATGTATGTTTGTGATTGTGGATTGTTGAATGGATCGGGTGTTGCGTTCCGACACACTAATTTGGATCGGTTGCCACGTATCGACATAATTATAGGATCGGTTGCCACGTTTCGACATAATCATTGGATCGGGTACCACGTTCCGGTATGCTAACAGTTTGGGTTTGAGTTCCATGAGAGGACCAATGACTTGATATAACTGTGATATGCGAGAGTTGTGAAACTGTTCGTTGTTCGTAAATGTTGATGATATTGTATATGTTCGGTGTATTCATGTTATTAATAAGTTGTATTGACTTACGTATGTTGCACTTAGTGGGATAACTGCGTGATCCTACTAGTACAGTGTGGTTGTGTACTGATACTGCAATTGCTCTTTCTTTGTTGAGTATAGGGCATCTTCAGACGGCTATTGACAGACCTCACTTAGAAGATCAGTGATTCTTCAAATTCAAGGGTGAGCCAGTTCTTCCGGGCTGCCATGAGTTCTCTTTCTGTCTATGTCCACATTTCGGACTTAAACTTTCTAGTTAGTTATTAGTACATTAGTTTGGGGTTGTAACCCTTCTTGTTTGACTTATGGATCTTGTTAGATGGTTTGGTACATTGACTTTCAGGTTCTAGGCGTATTTTTCCGCATTGTTTAGCTGTTAGATCATTTGGAAGTTTATGGGAACTTCAGTTTTTAGCTATTTAACTTGCTTCCGTAACTTAAATGCCTTAGTATTTTGGTTGAATTGTTAGTTTGGGTTGTAGTAATGGTTCTCCCATCGGAGGGTTAGTGTGGGTGACAATCACGATGGTCTGGGTCGTGACATATGTAGATATATGCTTATGAATATCTTTTTCCAAAATTTAGAGAATTGCCACAATTTATTTTTTATGCTTAAGACAAATGAATGACTTTATTTATCAATGCTACTTATGTGATTTAGATTGTTAGGAAGTTTTCTTCAAAATAATTATTAGTACTATATAAACATTGCCCTTATGTTTTATTTATTTACTATTTTTTAATATTTCAGTATTTTAGAAGAAGAAAAGTTCATATGACTTGTAATGACGTCAGTTGAAGTTTGTATTAGTTTAATTTTGAGATAATGGTCTAAAACCCCCTCAACCTATACCCGAAATCCCAACTACACACTCCAACTTCATGGGTGTCCTATTACCCACCTGAACTTTATATTTCTCTATTTTCTACACACCTAAGTGCTGACCTGTCATGGGAGGTGTTCTCACCTCCTCTAGGCGCGTTAGAAGGTTAATTTTGACGAAAAAATCCTCCTTCTCCAACGGTCATCTTCCTCACCTTTAAATAAACCATTGTTTCTTCTTCTCCACCATTAACCCTTGTTCCTTTTATAAAAAAATTAGATTTCCTCTCAAAATTAAGTAGGGTTTAGTTGTTAATGTTCATTTCTACTTCAAATCTTGAATTTAGGGTTTGTTATGTGCTCTAATTTCTTATTTAGGTCTATAATTTGAATTTTGAATTTTCTCGAAATTCATCAAAAATGGCAAATGAAAACTTGAATAAGCTTTGTATGGATGAATCAGACCCAATGCTCAATGCTGTAGTGAGATGCAAACACGGAATTTTGCTGAATTTGCAAACTTCTTGGTCGAAATTAAATCCAGGAAGACTATTTTGGTCTTGCCCATGCTATGGTGTATGTGTTTTTTCTTGTATTCTTGCTACACTTTATTTTGAACGATGCTAATGTACTATTTTGGTTCATTTTCAGTCTAAAAATTGCAAATTTTTTCGATGGAAGGACAAAGAAGAAGTGGATCCAAGATCAAGTTTTATCCTTCCAAGATTGGTGAACAAAATCAGTGAGTTGGAGCAAGAATTATGTATTAGACAAGTTCATATTGACAACTTGAGGAACTCTAATTTGTTATTGGAGGGGAGACTCAATAGAAGGTTGAAATGGTGTAGGTTCAACAGAAAGATACTTTTGTGTATTTTGATTTGTGTTGTTGCTATGTTCATCAACAACCAGTAGTTCAAGTGCTGCGGATTTCTCTTTGATTTGTATTGTTGTTATGTTTAATCAATGTATGTGTGTCATTTTGTATCTATGATTTCAATTGAAGTTGTATTAATATGCAACACTTTATCAACAACCAACAACCTAGTCATCCATTCTTAGTTCAACATAGACAACACAACACCATTTGTAAAACACATAACCAACACAACATATGTAAGCACACCTGAATAGCCAATACAATTCGATAGACAACACAACAACCATTTCAAAACACAATATCACCATTCATTCATAAGGCCTCACATAAGGCAGAATTTACCAAAATAAAGTCATATTCATAAGGCCTCACATAAGGCATAATTTACCTAAATAATGTCATATTCAAAAGCCCTCACATAAGGCAAAAAATACCAACAAACAAAATCCAAAATAGCAGGCCATTAATGCAACATGTATGGACTAACTTAAAAGAGCTTAAATACATCAACATCACTACAATTTCCATGGCATCTTTGACTGTGAAGAAGTGTCATTTTGACTTGAACTACTTTCCATTGTCTTCTTTCTTTGCTTCTCTCTAAGCTCATGAAGCTTGCTTGTTGAGACTGCTGCTTTACCATTCCATTTCAACTTAGTTGTATTACTTGGTGTATAACCAATGTCACCAGTTACATCAGATGATCTTGTCACTTTTGCTTGTCCAGTAGAGTAGATCTTACTACTTGGCATGCCAGGCTATAGTAAAATTAGGATTATATCAATATTTAAGTTGTTTATTTAAATAAAATTAGGATTATAATTCAATATTTAAGCTATTTATTTAAACAAAATTAGGATTATAATCCAATATATAAGTTGTTAACATATATCAAAGACTCACATTCATGACTTTGAAGCCATTTGCAGCTTGGAACACACCCATTCCCGTGACTCTTGGTCTTTTCTCTGGAGATGTGTTTCCCCTGCCCCTACCTCTTCCTCTTTTAGTAGTACCAGCTATTGAAGATGATGCATTATAAGTAGAAGGAGCAGAAGAGGATGCAGGAAAATCAGTAGGTGCAGTAGGCAGGGGAGGTGCACTAGGTGCTACTAATGATGTTTTTTTTGGTCTTCCTCTTCCCTTTTTTAGTAGAGGCTCACCTTCTGATGGTGCTGATGGAGTTTTCTATACATATAAGAGAAAAAGTAAGTCATAAATTAAGAAAAGTAAAACAAGTTCAAATATTACCTTTGATTTGCCTCTTCCCCTGCCTGAACCTGTTGGTTCTGCCCTTATTGATGCAATAGGTGATGGTGCACTTTGGCTTGTTGATGATTCAGTAGGTGCAGTAGGTTGGGGAGGTGCACTGGGTGCTACTGATGATGTTTTGTTTTGTCTTCCTCTTCCCTTTTTTAGTTGAGGCTCACCTTCTGATGGTGCTGATGGAGTTTTCTATACATATAAGAATAAAAATAAGTCATAAATTAAGAAAAAGTAAAACAAGTTCAAATATTACCTTTGATTTGCCTCTTCCCCTGCCTGAACATGTTGGTTCTGCCCTTATTGATGCAGTAGGTGATGGTGCACTTTGTCTTGTTGATGATTCAACACCTTCTCTTTGAGGACACCCTCTCTTGTTATGGCCTCTGACATGGCATATACCGCATGTCATTGCAAGTCCAGTCCTAGAAAGCTTTCCAGATTTCTTAGTTTCTCCAGCTTCTTTCCTTCTAGCCTTGGGTGGCCTACCAGGCATGTTTGTGATTTCTGGTGGCTCAATAGTGGGGTTTGTAGAAACTGGCCACATCTCCATGTTTGTGAGTGGTTCAATAACATTGGCATAGGTCCTCAAGTAAGTTTCCTTACTGTAGCAGCTGTCTATATAGTCATAAAGAGAAAACTTCTTAAAGTATAATGCAGCCACA
>NW_006239047.1:566884-585514 GCF_000226075.1 Solanum tuberosum
CTGCAATAGATGATAATTAGGTCACAATTACATATACAAATTAAAAATTACAAAATAAGTTCACATACCTTTTGCATAACTGTAATCAAGGTGAGACCTTCACCATCTCCAAGTCCCAGATCATCCCTTATGCACTTGACAAACATGGTCCATGTGTGTTTGTTCTCCTTTTCAACTACTGCCCAAGCAAGTGGCATCATCTGATTGTTACCATTCCTGGCCACAACAACTAACAATTGGCCTTTACAAACACCTTTAAGGAAACAACCATCTAAGCCTATGCACTTCCTACAATGTATCCATGCCTTCCTTAGAGTATCAAAACATATGTAAAAACTCTTAAATATTGATTTGCCTTTTGCATCAGGTTCACCAACTTTTACAACACAACTGGTCCCTGGATTGGTCCTCAACAATTCATCCTTGTAGTCAAGTATTCTTCCAAATTCCACAACATGATCACCCATTATATCTTTCAACACTTTAGCTCTTGCTCTTCTCACAGTAGTCTTGCCAACATGAAGTTTAAATTTTTCTTAATCATCTCCTGCAACTTGAAGACTCTTATGTTTGGTTGCTCAGTTATTCTTTCTCTGAATGCTTCAGATAAAAACTTTGCATTACACAAGTAATTTCTAGTTGTCTTATTGCAAGTATGCTTTGGATTGTAAGTTTTTATCATGAAATTATTTGTTGTCTTGTCAAGACATCCATACAAAAGCCATGGACAACCATCTTTGCATCTAACTCTAACTTTCTTTGGCTCATTCACCCACTTCTCCACCTGAACCCTCATTCTAACTGCATATTTAGTTACTGCTTGTCTAAATTCTTTCACATCTTTAAACACCATGCCCAACTGCCACACAACTTTCTTTGCAGTAGGATCATGAATGATTTTTTGAGTTTTTGAAGTCCTCTTTCTTGACAACTTTACCCTTCTTGATCTACCAAATTCATGTTCATCATCATTACAACACTCATCTTTATCTAACTCAAAACTATCCTCATCAGAACTTGCAAAGTAAGGCTCATCACCTCCTAGCCTTCCTTCATGACTTACTTTACCTGTTCCAGTTTCATCAAAACCTAGATCTGGTCCAGCTTCACCTACTGGTACCTCTTCATTGTCAGCTGCTACTCTTTCCCTTCTTTTCCTCCTCTGAAAACTTTTCTTTTCAGCCCTCAACTCCTTAACCTCCTTATGTACATCACTACCATACTCTTCTTCATCATCATCTCCAACTAATTCAGCTTCAGACTCAACACTATCCTCAGTTGAATAATCAGAACCCTCTACTTTTTCTTTTGAGAAATCAGGTCCAGCAGGACCAACATCTATATCATCATCAGTAGCACCATCTGCAGTAGCAATATTGAAAGGAGGTGTGGTAGTGAAAGAATGTGAGGTTGAAAAAGTAGCAACAAGGTCTTCACTGTTTAAATGGTCTTCACCTACCCCAAAGTTAAAGTTTTCACTCTCACTAGGCCTTGTATTAAAAGTTGAACCAGATTCTCCCATATCCACATGACTACCATTTTCTATTAACATGGGCCCCACAATTGCCTCATCAACCAAATGCCTAACAAATACCTCCACTTCATCCCCATCTTCCAAGGAACACATCATGTCTAAAATATCCCTATCATTATCAACATCTACCAAAATGCCACTGTTAGGTGCTTTAATACTAAAGGTGCAAGTTGTACTATATCCCAATTTTCTAATATAGTCTTTCAACTCAAAATATGACATTTTATCTACATCAATATCCAAAAATTATGTAACTTTTCCACCATGATATATTGGTTCCCCACTACTTAAATCTAACACCCCACCATGGTACCATCTTAGAGTAATCAAAGTAAACCCATTCATCTCTTACCTGAAGGCAAAAAAAAATAGAATAGTAATTATAGACATACTCAAACCTGAGGGCAATCCAAAAAATAGAATACTACTTAAAAACGAACATAATACAACACAATACTTAGCTTCTCTATGAACATAATCTATGAACATAAATACAACACAATAGCAGACTAGCATATGGTAAAAACCTAGTTTCATTAAAAATGTGGTATAATATGGTGTAAATGAACACCTAACACTATAATCGTAAGCCACACATAAGATTTCACACAATGTTGCTCTTAATTTCACGAATCAACAGAAACCCTAGGGGATAAATCACAAACTCGAAATAAGGGATAAAGAACTAACCTTTTACTAAATCAGTTGATAAACTACAAAATGAAGTAGACAATACACAGCAAAATCGTTTGATGATAGCAAATTGGTTTGATGATCACCAGAAATGCATTGCTAATGGAGAAGGATTGAAAATGAGAAAGGGGAATTTTTTTTGTTCTCTTACGTTTTAGGAGGGAATTGGGGGAAAAAATAAGAAATGAGAGTTGAAAAGGAGCGGGACCCAGCGCGTGGAATCACGCAGGTCAAATTATTTGGTTTATGTGTTGAGGTCAGCACTTAGGTGTGTAGAAAATAGAGAAATATAAAGTTCAGGTGGGTAATAGGACACCCGTGAAGTTGGAGTGTGTAGTTGGGATTTCGGGTATAGGTTGGGGGGATTTTAGACCATTATGTCTTTAATTTTTATTATTTATTGGCTAAAGTACTCATTTACCCCCCTGAACTTGAAGCTTTTTATTCGGTGTACACCTAAACTAAATTTTGTTTTAATTACCCCCCCGAACTTGTTTATTCCTCCATCGCGTACACCTTTATTGTCGACCTGGCGTAGAAATTGACATCACACTCTACTAGGCTCGTGAGGAAGTGATTTTTTGCCACATCATAAAATGACAACGGTAAAAAAATGTAAAATCTCCATTTTTCTTTAATATTTGGCATATTTTAAACGAAAAATATGGCAAAAATGTAAATGAAAAGTAAAGGAAACAAAGATTAACATTTACTTGGTAAGAATTTTAGACAAATTTGAAATTTAATTGACCAACTTCAAGTCTAGAAAAACCCAAATCCAGAAGGAGTTCCGCAAAATCAGCCCTTATTCAAAAATAACTTTTAAACAATGAATTTTAAATTTAAGAAATTTATTTTTCACAATATTAATTTATCTAGGTGGCTATTATTTATCAAGGTGGAAATCCACATCACCACTTTTGCCAGCTGTCGCGCGCGTGTAGTCACAATAGGAGCAGGTGGACAAAAAAAGTGTACGTGATGGAGGAATAACAAGTTCGGGGGTAATTAAAACGGAATATAATTTAGGTGTACACCGAATAAAAAACTTCAAGTTCAGGGGGGTAATAAATACTTTTGCCTTATTTATTTAATAGCTAGTTTTTGTGAGATAAATATTTTCATTAATGCAAATTATAGTTATATTTGGGTAGGTATTTGTATTTAAATTAAAGTATTATATATGTCACAAATGTATTATCAAGTTAACAAGATCTTCTAACTTCAAAATATATTATTTTAAAATATTCCAAGTTCTATTTTTAGAAAAAAAACTCACAGCAAATGTGAAAATATGTGAATATATATGAATCATATGTCAATATATGTAAGTATAAAATTTATTAGAAATTCAGTTATTGCACATTAATTCTTTAGTTATAACATTATAAATTTTCTTAGTTATTACTAATTATTGCAAACGTTCTTCACAGTCTTTTACATTCTTAGTTATAATATTATAAATTTAATAGTTATTACATTAATTATGTCAATCTTTCAACTTTTCTTATATTAACTTTTGACCAATAATTTTTCATATTATTATAACGACCCTATATATGTGATAATACAGTGTTGTTATTTTTTCTTTGACGAATCATTCTTGGTTGAATAAATTGAAAATCGTTTACAAGTATATAAACTATATCTTTGTTGGGTGTAAGATGAACATGTGATTATATATATGATTTCATAGATAGAATATATTCTTTAATTTTATTTTATTTTTCGGTAAAAAAAGGAAACCTTTCTCAATTAACTATGGACAGTCAGATAACTATCTTTGATTTATGTACACAGTCAATCGAGTAATTAAATATGAGAGCCAACAACAAGTACGTCATCTATTATGTTATAACTTATAAAATAAAAATTAATATACAAAAAATAGTTCTAATAGATAAAATGTAGTTGTTTTCTTCACATGTTCATATGACATCTAAACAATTTAACGTGGAATACACGTGCAAAGCACATCTGGTTAGATGGAAAAAAATACAAAACAAATATCGCTTTAAGGTAATATTAGTGAGATACGACTAATAAATGATTGAACCTCATCAAATTAAAATAAATATATATACATTATTGCATTTAACTAATAATTTTTTTTTACTGACCATCTTCATAGATTCACGTGAATAAGAGATATATATGATGATCCACATTGAACATTCACAAAATAATCTGCATAATTATTTTTTGCTAATCTTATTATTCAGATTTTCTTTTAAATAAGCAATACTATTTACTATAACATATATTTTCAGAATTGATAATTACGTGCAACGCACGTGTCAAAGAACTAGTATATATATATATATATATTAACACAAGAACTGTAATTTATTATGTTTGTTCATAAATAATCCTTCCCACTAAGTTGCAATTTAACCAAAAATACTAAAGTTGCAATTCTTATTATGTTAGTATATGAAAAAAAATATATTTTATACTTTGACTTTCGAAAACAAAAAATAATTCAATAAATTGATGAAGAGAGTAAACTGAAAAAAAAATGAATTGATTAATTATATTTTGATTTTGTTGATTGACATGTAATTTTTAATTAACTATTTATGTTTATCCTAAAACTAAACAGAAAGACTTTTTATGAGGTTAAGTGCACACATCTTAATTTAACCTTTTTTAAGTACGTAATTATTTGACTTTAAATTTAAATTAGTATCAATATATTTATCTCTATTTTATTTTTGACAAATGAATATTATGAAGTATCGAAAAGGTAAGGAAAATAAATATTAATTTTAAGAAATAATGACATTCTAATTTTAAGATATTACTATTTCATCCGCCCACTTTTAATTGTCATGATTTCCTTTTTTAGAATCAAACTATAAGAACTTTGAATAACATCTTACAATGTATTTTTTTATCATATTGATATGCAAGAAATTGCAATTTATAGTACTTTTCATATAGTTTTTGAAAATCTAAATTTTTTGTTTAAAATATTGAATTAATATAATCTAATTTAACTTTGAAAATTAGTCAAAAAATATGACGAATAAATGTAGACGGAGGTAGTATTTTTATTTTTCTTTGATATTGTTATTGTGTTATTTTAAATTTACGTAATAAAATATATTTAAATTAAAAAAATTAATATAAAGTTCTCTATATTAAATGGAGGGGTAAATAGAAGGTGGGGGTGAAGGAGTGAGAAGAGAAAAGAAGATGTTCAAAAGACATGGGACCTACAAAATGTACTTTGTTCTATTAAAAAATTTCCTCATACAACTATGACATAGTATACCTCATCCACCATAAAATTTTTCGACATGTCAAGACATGCCACATAACTTTTTCTATATCTAACTTTTCTTGATTTACTCTATATTAAATAAAATCTATACAAAACAAATAAAAAACGAATGCAAAAAATTAGAGCTATCTAAAATAAAAAAGTTCAGCACAAAATAATAGGACTTGTAAGCTCTTTGTGTTTGAGCTTATCTTTGGTTTGGTTAATGTCCACTATTGTCGAATGCTCATTTCTTGTTGATCTCAGCCCTTGGCTTGATGCCCTTAAATTCCTTTGAGAAAATAAAGGAGTACAAAATTAATAAAGATTAAAAATCTATATCTATATATATACTAATGAAGGAGGAGGAATGGAAATCAAAATGAACATCAACATAGCTATAGATGATTGTTATTTATAGATAAGCTAAGTCATAAGAATCATGTTGAAGGAAGTTAAGTCAAAAGAATCATGTTGAAGGAAGTTAAGGAGACATGTTAATTAAGTGTATAATACAAAAAGATGAAGGTTTTTGTAACTCATGAAATCTAAGTAGATGTAATATTATTTTAATTACTAAATAATTGATTAATTAATAAAAATAATGAAGTAAAAAAAAGATTAAAAAGGAGACAAAAGATAAATAGGTTTTTAGGCATGTGAAGAGTTTTTGTTGTAAATGTAACTCAATAATAAAATATTTATTTGTAATAAATTAAGTAAATTACTTTTATAATATAATAATCGATTTAAATACAAAAATGGTCAAAAAAAGGAGAAAATATATAAATATGAATGAATGTCATAGAGAGGTGTCATATCACTTTATCTATCATCTCATTATATATATATATATATATATAGATTCTTAGCATTTGATTATAAATGTTTCTTAAATACTTATTTTATAATTTATATATCTATGTGTAGCCATATCAATAGAAAATTTCACAGATATGCTTGGGTAGATGACATGTGGCATAAAAGGCGTGTTTTTAAATTACTTAATCAAGTAGAGCAATGTTTTAAAATTATTTAATCAACTAGAAGAATGTTTTAAAGACCGTCAATAGTTAATACACTAAAATAATAATTCACGTTAAGTTTAGAGTACTGTTTTCAATACTTATGTCTAAAGAATATTATAACAAAACGCGTGATTTATTTCTTAGCTAAGTTATAAGATAAAGAGATGTGAACATAGGAAATTTCCACGCGACTATGTTAATAAGGATGTTCAACCTATCAAATTTTGGTCAAGCTATGCAAAATTTCCACGCGACATATCAACATAGTAGCAAATAGATTATGAAGCTTCATATTCTGAACATCTCCATGAATCCATCTGCAAGTGAAATCAAATTCCATCTGCTATCTCATTTTAATGGAGGCCATAAACATACTTTACTTCTTGTCATCCATATGGATTCTGTCTCGTGTGAGTGCTCAACATACCATACCTGCAAATCAACCTCTAACAGATGGAAGCACCATTATTTCATCAGATGGCAAGTTTAAGTTGGAATTTTTTTCCCCTGGGACATCCGGGAAACGCTACTTAGGAATATTGTTTAATAAAGTTACTGTACAGACAGTGGTATGGGTTGCTAATAGAGACAATCCACTCAATGACACATCCAGTGCGCTAAATCTTACCAGACAAGGAATTCTTACTCTTCTAAATGGTTCTGGCAGAATCATTTGGTCCTCCAATTCCACTAGACATGGGAAAAATCCAGTAGCACAACTCCTTGATTCAGGCAATCTTGTTGTTCGAGATGCAGCCGAGGATAAGCCTCAGAACTACCTGTGGCAAAGTTTTGACAATCCAGGTGACCCAGCTTTACCTGGAATGAAGGTTGGGATTAATCTGAAAACTGGTTTTCATCGTTCCCTTTCGTCATGGAAGAGCACAAATGATCCTTCCAGGGGTCAGTTTACCTGGACATTCGATACTGGTGGATTCGTACAAACATTCATTATGAATGGTTCCATTGAACTCTACAGAGCTAGACAATGGAATGGTCGAGTCTTTCCTAATGCACCATCTAGTGACACTTCGTGGAATGGTTATAACTATACATACTTATCTGATCCTAATGAAATATCATTCATGTATGAACTTACAGACAGCTCTATCATTGCAAGGGTAGTGATGCAACTAAATGGATTTCTACAGCTTTCAGAATGGAATAATCAGACCCAAAATTGGGACGATGTTGTTAGTGCACCAGCTGATAACTGTGACATTTATGGCCAGTGTCATTCATATGGTTTGTGCAACAGCGGCAATTCCCCAATCTGCAGATGTTTGGATAAATTTGAACCCAAAGATCCAACAGAATGGGCAAGGGGAAATTGGTCAGGTGGCTGTGTTAGAAAGACAGCAATATTGAATTGCCAAAAGGAAGTTAAATTCTTCAAGTATCAAGGCATCAAGTTGCCAGACACTCGTTTTTCCTGGTACAGTGGAGGAGTGACTCTTAATGCATGCGAGGAATTGTGCTTGAGAAACTGCTCGTGTATGGCTTACGCAAATCCAGACATAACAGGGACAAATGAAGACTGCTTACTTTGGTTTGATGAGCTGATGGATATCAGAGAGTTTGGTGCTACTGGGCAAGATATCTATGTAAAGTTGGACTCTTCTGAGTTAGGTATAAATCTGTTTCTTTACTTTTTCATGTAAGGCTGTTAAGTATGCTACATTAGATTTTGTGAGCAAGTTGAGGTTTCTCTACATTATTTGAAAAACAAAACAATATCTTTTTTCCTTCTTATGAATTTATTTCTGTCATCAGGTAACTCCAGTACAGGGAAAGTAAAGAAACTGAGAATCAGCTTGCCACTGGCAGCATTAGGTCTGTTCCTAGTACTATGCTTAATCATGTACATAAGGCAAAAGAAGAAGAATCAGCAATATTTTAGAAAAGGTAAACCTCAGAGGTTTTGCTGCTTTTGAATTTGTGGTGCGTTTTTTCTGGAGTTACATTTGGTAAATATCATAATTTTTCTCTTTACGTCCAACTAAGTCCTTATTTTAACAGGAAGAAGACCAAGAATCTCTGAAATGTTGTGCACTAAAGAAAGGAAAGATAAAGAGCTAGATTTACCGTTGTTTGATTTTGAAACTATATCTCATACTACCAATAACTTTTCATTGAACAACAAGCTTGGAGAGGGAGGTTTTGGACCTGTTTACAAGGTAACGATTTTAACTTCAGCTCTTTCTGTTTCATCCAAAAGAACTGCCTAAAATGGAATTTCCGAACCTTTAAAAGGAAACACATGTTTCAGTAAGAAAATTGATATGTCATTCTCCTATTTCATCTAAACAGCAATGTCAAAATCTCGTTTATTGTTTGTCAGTAAAATATTCTGGATAAGCTGATTCAACTAATTTCCTGGATATCTAGGGTATGCTGGAAGATGGGCAAGAAATTGCAGTAAAGAGACTTTCAAGATACTCAGCACAGGGAACTGATGAGTTCAAGAATGAGGTTATCTTCATTGCTAAACTCCAGCATCGGAATCTTGTGAAGCTTCTTGGTTGCTGTATCCAAGCAGAGAAAAGATGTTGGTTTATGAGTACATGCCAAATAATAGCTTGGATTGGTTCCTTTTTGGTTGGTTCTCACTTCTCTCAACTCTTAATACATTTGGTTATCTGTAGTAATAGTTCAATCAGCTGCAGATGGATTTGGCCATCATCAGATGGAGTTGGTTATCACTTTTCTGAACTCTTGATTTTTGCAGATACAGATAGGAGGTCACTGCTTGATTGGCCTAAGTGCTTCCATATTATTAATGGAATTGCTCGCGGACTTCTCTATCTTCATCAAGACTCAAGATTGCGGATAATCCACAGAGATCTTAAACCTAGCAACGTTTTGCTAGACATTGACATGAACCCGAAGATATCTGACTTTGGCATGGCAAGAAGTTTTGGAGGAAATGAGACTGCAGCCATGACAAAAACAGTGGTTGGGACATAGTAAGAATCTTTAAACCGATTAAGTATTTGCAGTCTACTAAAAAGCTACTTACTTTGTTTATTTGACATTATCCTACAGTGGGTACATGTCCCCGGAGTATGCAGAAAAAGGAGAATTTTCAGTGAAATCAGATGTATATAGCTTTGGAGTTCTAGTACTGGAGATTTTAAGCAGGAAGAGAAATAGAGGGTTCTTGCATCCAGACCATGACCATAATCTTCTAGGACATGTAGGTGATCTTCTTTTCTATCTTATATGTTAAGTAAAACTAATAGCATCTAACTGCATGATAGTAAATGTTCAGGTGTGGATCCTTTTCAAAGAAGGCAGGGTTATGGAAGTAATTGATACACAACTAAGGCAGTCATGCAATCAGTCTGAAGTTCAAAGATCAGTTCATGTAGGTCTATTATGTGTGCAGCAGTGTCCAGAAGATAGGCCGAATATGGCATCAGTTGTGCTCATGTTGGGTAGTGATGTCGCACTACCCTTGCCTAAAGAGCCAGGCTTTTTCAATGGCAGGAACCGATTCACTGAAGCTGACAGTTCATCTAGCAAGCATGGCGAAACTTCAGTGAATGAATTAAGCATCACACAGTTGGATGCCAGATAGGAGATAAAATTTCAGGTCATGGATGTTTTCTGTATGCTATATTAACTTAATTGTTGCAGTCATATAGAACAAGAACTACTGGTTGTTCAACTAAATAGTTTTACTCAAGAATCTGTGGCATGGTATTAAGCATGACAACTTGACACTCAGTATGCTGTATATAAAGATAGGAGCAGCAGAGTTGTGAGAAGAGCTAAAAGCATTCTCTACATACAAAAGCACCTAGTACATTTGCTTATGAAAGAAGAACAACTTATTCTGTAAAAGACTTTCAGCCTCCCTTGGGGAAGTAAGAACAATTTTTCCTTTGTTGGCTTGTATGAGTCCACGACTAGTCAGGAGACCAGGTCCCTTGACTGTAGTAATAACAGGAAGTAATGTAAATGCTCAAAGTAAAGAACATAGATGTTTACCTGGAAACTTCCTTGCTCAAGAGAGGAAAAGCTACGACCTGTCACACGAGATTTCTCAAAACTCCAATAACTTCAAGTAACTTGTGAGTACTGACTCTAGTAATCACAAGGATTAAGATATTTATCCTACAAACCTTTAAACACCTCTATTACAAAACACAAAGCAATAACCCTATTGTCCACTTTATCAACTACCTCTAAGTAGAATAGACTTCAACAAACACCACTCAGCTAACTCAAGCCAAAAACTTAACTAGCACTAATATGGAATGGCATGATCTATCTTCCCGTATAACATAGGAATAGATTCTTAATAAAAGACCATAAGACACTAGACTCAAATAACAACTTCAGACTCTGCAAGACTAAATTGGGTCCCTCATTACGTGTCAGAGTAGTTCTTTCTTTAAAACGGGTTTTGCTTTTGAATAATCCTAATTGCAAAAGCTAGGTTGTTTCTTGTCAACAAACAACTTAGCAGCATGTCATTGGTCGAGGACTGTTGTCCTTTCTGTGCCTCTACTGCAGTGTCCACCAACCACTGCAGTTTCTACAGCTTTAGAACTGCACTTCATTGACTTGTCCTTTACGACAAAAACATAGAGGACTAGGTCCCTTTACTAGATCCTATTTCTTTATAGCTTGTTAAATCATCAAAATCCCAAAATACAACATTTCCCTCCTTTTTGATGATGATAAATTATTGCCCATGTCTACATATCTTTTGCTTGCACATTCCCCCTATCAACATGCGTCCCTTGTCGGAAAGACCTGATCCCTTGATCTGAACATGCTTACATGTCATCAGTGTATCTTCCTCCTTTTGACATTATAGAAAAGTAAGAACAGTAAATCAAGCAAAATCACATGCATTCTGGGTAAATTCATGGCCACTAGACAATACTAATATGAACAAACAGGCAGAAAGAAAGGAACGAGAAACAAACATTCTTGGTTTTCCAACTCCGCCTTCTCACTTTTCCATTGGTCAAACCAAAATTGAGTAGCAAACTTTGGTTGATAAGCGGCCAACTCCGCCTTCTCCACCGTAGAAAAAATCTATAATTCCAACTATCTTATACACCTTATCAATGAACTCTTAAGGATCCTCATCAACCTTGGAAACATGGAACTTTGAAGGATTCAACCTAGTTAAGTCCCTTATCCTTGTCACTGCCGTACCCTCATTTGGATTCATGGGAGCAACAACTTCTCCAATTTATCGGGTGGTCATAACTTGAGTCAACACTTGAAAAACGGCTCAAAATTCAGCATGAGTCACTTGCTTGGCCAAAGGATCAACCAGAACTTGAGGAACCTCGGGCTCCATATTTTTACATGTATTCCTTTTCACAAAAACTCTTCGAGGGGCCATATCCTGAAAAGCACCGAACAATATTTAGGAGAAGGATCTTTATAGAGATAGACTCTATAGTACGATTGTGAAGTAATTAAATAAGTGAAGTTTCCTAAACAGTTTGTAGCCTCCTATTCGTAAATGTGGTGCGCTTCGCACTCATGAACAAGACTCTACACAATGCGACTTGTCAAACATCCTAGGACCTTTTAAAAAAATTTGTGCTATGAATACCAATTTTTTCATGACCCAAAGTATACCCTAGACTAGACATGACGTATAAACCTTCGAGAGGCCCTACACAAGCAACTTGACATACATACAACATTACATAAAAGAACATATGAAAATTCAAGATAGAAAGTCTCATATCATAAGGAGTTTGACAGAAACGCAGAAGTCTACTCATAGTCTTAACAAGTCAATCTAATACATCAAACAAGTGGTCGGGATGTAACCTGTACACCACGTACAACATCTAAAAAATAAAGAGATATGAAAAGAAAATTAATGATGACATAGTCCATTAAACATGAAAACTCATCACGTCTTCAACCTCAATCGATCAACTAGCCATGAGTGGGAGGAGAGGAAGTGTCACATCCTACATTATTAAACAATGTAGCCACAAGTATGCATTAGTACATGGAATGTAATAAGTATGAGGGATATGCATGAACACATAAAACATGATCATAAGAGGACATAAGGGAAAATCATGATACACATGGCCAAGCTAAAACATAGTAAAACCTTTAAAGAAGAATCATAAATTATGAACATGGTCAATGCATGTTAAAATCATGATGAAAGCTTCGTAAGACCTCTAAATTCACTTCAATTTGTTCTGTGAGATATTTACTATTAACCGACATAGATCACGTGAGCTATAATGTGGAATCTAGTGTCTTGCTCCCACACTGAAAAGAGATGTCCTTGCTTCACAAGGCAAATACCTTAAACTTCTAGCTTAGTGGATCCACTAGCTATGTCATTAAGACAATTTTACGGAGGAACGTAGTTAGGGACAAAGAGATTGGTACTAGAGACCCTTCCTTTACTAATGGGAGAGCCTCCATCTCAATATCCTCTTTGGGCTGAGTAAAGTCCCAATGGAATTAGTCATAAACATAATCATATCATAATACATGAAAAACACAATTAAGTCATTGTTTTAATCTTTAAACATCATAGAGAGCTCCCCAATTCATGAATCGTGCATATGTGAGAAAGCCTTTCACCAAACCATGATCCCTTATATATGAGAAAAATCTTTCAGAATTTCATTGATGCTCATCCTAAATAAACCTAGATCATAAAACATTCCTTTTCATAAATCATGCATAACTTTTATGAAAGCATCACTCATAAATTCATAACTTCTTTATAAATTCATGTCTTTAAGAGTTCATCGTCAAAATCATGGAAATGACATGGGTTCATGTGAAATTAATGGGAAAGCATGTAATTGAGTCAAAACAATTATGATAAGATCAAAATAAAACATTTGAATAAACACACTAGAACTCATGAATAATTGAATGAAAACCTAATCAAATTGATGAAATTGAACTTGGGGAATTGAGAAATCCTTGGGGCTCAAGGGGTGAATGGAATCCACTGATGAAATCCTGCATACTGTGAGGATCAAATCCCAAAAGCAATGAAGGAATAAAAGATGTGAAGCTTTGAAACCCTAGTCTTCTTTTTATACTTTAAGGAGAATTGGAGAAGATGAATGTAGAGGGGATTTGGGAATTTGAGTGAATGAGGGAGTTGGGTAATTTTAGGAGTGGAAGGTTAGTTATAGGACTTAGAATTAGGGTAAAAAAGTTTCAGTATAAGTATTTAATTCATAGGAAAAGACCCAAATACCCTTAAAAATAACTGTCTAACATCCCTACAGTTTGGACCTACTGACCGTACTGCTTAACCATAGGCCGAGTTACTGAGGCCTAAATTTGGTCAACCTCTTATTACACCATTCTACCGATAGTCGACCTTTCTACGGTTCGTAGACCATAACCATAACCTCCACTTTAACCCAAAATTTCACTAAGTTTGGATTACCCCTACAAAACCCATCTACGACTCGTCAAGTTTTTATGGCTTGTCCTGTTCATTCATTGATCAAATTTTAGAAACTTGAAATTCCAAATCATCTCCAAGTCTATGACTCCCTTCTTACGACCCGTAGAACTTCCTACAACCGTAGAAAGGACTCATTATGACTGCCTCCAAGCAAAAAAAAATCAAAATTTCCCCTTTTCTTCTGACTTTCAATTTTTTGAGATGTTATAATATCTCCCCCTTGGAAACATTCGTCATCGAATAGGACTCAAGATAGCATGAATAGAGTAGGACAGAAACTAACAACCCAATAAAGAATGCAAAACTCATCAAAATGAACATAAACATGGAGAATCGCTCCAAGCTAAATTATAGCAAGAAAAATCAAGTTTTTCATGAACATTCATGCATATGGAAACATGAGAATGACTAAAACGCATGAATCTGAAATAATGGACCATGAAGACCTAATACCTCAAGCTAGAGTATGAGTAGTGTGAAAGAGGTGAGGATACATGAACATCATATCAACTTTGGCCTTTGATGAGTCGGGGATTTCAACTCATTTAGGGCTTACTACTCAAAGAATTAGTGTCCTCAATGCCTATTTTATGCTCATAACTGATGTTAAAATGTTAATTTGCAGCAATGAAGGCAAAAGAGTAAGGCAAGGATATTACGAGGCAAAAAGGAGCGAAAAAGCTAAAAAAGTTGAGGGAAAGAAAAGCTGGTACTTGCCAAAGCCACTCGGTGAGTCGCCGAGTGGACCTTCAGCTCGCCAAAAGTTACAAAATTCCAGCCCATGGAAAATCCAACTTGGCAAGAAAATGAGTGGTTCGATGACACACCGAACAGATCGATGAGGCCATTTCGATCGCCTAAAATTACAGAATGAGATTGTGAAAGGCCAATCCTAGAAAGTGACAAGACGTTCATTTGGCGTTTCTCCAACCGGTTCGACGATTTTAACCCATCTCGCTGAAAGTTACAGAACAATTTTGCTGAAAAAGGCACGTAAAAAAGCGATTAAAGGGGCAGTCGATGCATCGCCGACCAGTTCGGCGAGCCCGACTTATTTCACCGAGTGCCCTCCATGCTAAAATTCAGGAAATGTATAAATTGGATTTTGAAAAGAAGTTTTGAAGTTTTTGCAAGTTCCCACATTGTCCAGTTCTGGATTTTTGATCTTTAACATTCAAAGTTATTGGTTTTACACTTTTGAGTAGAGATTTTGGGTTTGTTTGATTGTTTGCTTAAACTCTAGCATTTGGAGACTTGTGGATTGTTTCCCAACCTGATGGAAAGTTTCGTTGGTAACGATTTCTTGTTCTTTATTATGTTTAGCTAAAACCACCATTCTTGGGGGTGTGATTATGTATTTGAATGTTTCAATTAGCTTATGGGTGTTAATATTTACTAATTTCATTGTTGATTTGAAGTGGGTTCAATTAATAGTTTGTGTTTTAATTGATGAATTGTAGTTGCAAATGCAATTCTAGTTTAGTACTCTAAGCTTGCTTGAGAAAGAAATATTAGAGTTAAAATTATTAGTTGATGATTGTAGTGGTTGTGTTGTTACAGATTTAGCTTGAGAAAGTGGGTCTGAATGCAATGCTACAAATCTAGCTTGAAAAAGTAGATTGATACGGTAAATAATCTGTGTTTTGCTTGTCGAGGTTCGAAAGAACTCGCTTGATTCGTAATAGTTGATTGAGAAATGATGATTGCACCCAAAGCCTAGCCTACCCACTGTGATTCAATGACTTTTAATAAATAATAATCATCCATTTTGACATTCAATTTATCACACTCCCAAGAAACCTTCTCTATTTGATCTCCCGATTCTTTGTAGTTTTTAATTGGTTACCTAAATCCCCCCCATTTGACATTAATTGTCAAGACTTCGTGATTTAATTAATTGTTACAAAAATGTCTATATCTACAAACGATTCGAACACCATTTTACTTCGTAATCAAATTCTTTACCGTAACACTTCCTTTGGGATCGACCCCAACACTTGGTTGTGTTTATACTTGTTACCGACCGGCTACACTTAGAATCAGATGGAGTGTAGTTGAGAGTTATCAGCCTCCCAAGTATCACCCTCAAATAATTGATTCCTCCAAAGGACCTTCACAGAAACAACTACTTTATTTCTTAACTTCCGAACTTGTCGGTCTAAAATCTCAACTGGAACCTCTTCATAGGAAAGATTTTCTTTAACTCTCAAACCTTCCAAAGGCACTATGGATGTCGAATCTCAAACAAAATGTTTCAAGAAGGAGACGTGGAATACTAGATGTACCGATGCTAAATCATTAGGCAACTCAAGTTCATAGCCAACTTTGCCAACACACCTCAAAATATGATATGGGCCCACTTAACAGGGACTAAGCTGCCCTTTCTTTCCAAACCTCATCACACCCTTCATGGGTGAAATTTTTAAGAAGTACCAATCATTAACTTGAAACTCAAGCTCTCTTCTTCTAACATTGACATATGTCTTTTGTCGAGTTTGAACTGTTTTCAATTTTTCGTGAATGAGTCGAACCTTTTCCATAACTTCATGCACAAACTTGGGCCCTATCAAAGCGACCTCACAAACTTTAAACCAACCAATAGGATACCTACACCTCCTACCATAGAGAGCCTCAAATGCTGCCATCCCAATACTAAAATTATAGCTAATTGTAACACCCCAAATTCAACAAAGGGCCAAATAACAAGTTTTCAACAAATTGCAAATGCCAGCCACGAGGGCCACTCATGGCCCATGGATGGGACCACGAACCATAGGTGTGGTCCATGAAAGGGCACCCAGAATATGGATTGAACAGCTAGAACCACGACCCAAACCAATGAGCCATTGGTGGAACCACGGTCCGTGGTCCAAGGCCCCAATTCCAACTTTCTGACCTCCATCGAAGGTCCACCAAGACGGGCCGTAGGTCAACCACGGTCCGTCGACTGGGGTCTGTAAGTGGGAGATTGACAGTTAAGTCTAGGGGCAGTTGGGTCTTTTTCTAATTATTTTATTCCTATGCGACGTTGTTCTGCCCTTCACTAAGATCCCTATATAAGTATTTTAAGCCCCCAAATTCGTCCCATTCAAGTCATTTTTCCAAAATCACAAAAGAAGAACAATTCTCCTCTCCAAAATATTTTTCTCTCTAAAACATGAAAAAGAAGAAGGGTTCAACCTAGGGTTTCAAGGCAAGCCTCCAATTTCACCATTGAAGATAAGCATTTGGCTTTGAGGTATGATAGTTTTCATCCATGGGGTTCCCAAATTCCTCTATTTTCAAAGTTAGAATTCCCCAAATGAGTTAGGGTTTTCTTCAATTGCCATGAGTTCTTTTGATTATTGATGTAAATGATTGAATATGATGTGTTATGCATGAATTGATAAAATACTATGATTTTATGATGATTCCCCAATGAACCCATGTTTTCCCCCTATGTTTTCAAGTTATGATCATATGATGTGGGATTTTGATTATAAGGGAAGAGTTTTATGAAATCTAGCATGCATTGAGAGAATTACATGAATTTATGATGAAATCCATATCTAACCCATGTTTTCTAAAGGTTGAGGATTGTAAGTGGGATTTGAACCTTAGAAAGGTAAATTATGGAATTATGCATATTCTTATGAAATCTATGCAAATGTTTTAAGGATGCTTTGAGAGTAAAGTATCAATGATGATGATGTCGATGTGTTATTGAAAGGATTTTCTCAAATACACATAAAAGCATTATGTGAAAGGTTTTCTCACATAATAAAAAGGTTCTAAGGTTAAAAGGTTTTCTCACCTAATTGAATCAAAGATTAAGAGCCATCCTAATGAAACTTAGCTTGGATTGGTTATTGAAAGATACCTTTCCATTGATGATGACTTAGATTGGATTGGTAAGATGGCGTGCCTTTCCATGGATAATAAGAACAAGAAGAATTGACTATTCCGTGGGATTTAGCTTAGCACTGAGAGGATATTGAAATAGAAGCTCTCCCGTTAGTAGAGGCCAGGTTTCTAATAGCAATCTCCTTATCCCTTACCTATGTGCCCCCTTAGTATGTTGGTATAGATAGACCTTAGCTAGTGGATCCACCTATGTTAGAAATTCATGGTGCCTACCTTGGCAAGTAGGACAATCCTTTTCTGTGTGGGAGACATCGGGGGATCATGTTATAGCTCACATGGTCTCTATGTCGGTTAAGGCTAATTCCCCGTATTAATAATGAACTGAGGTTACTTCAAGAAGTATCTCATATATGTTCAAAGGCTTTAAAGATGATTAGCTTGCATTGACCATGGTTTTATGAATTATGTTTTCTAACCCTTTTATATCATGTTTTAGCTTGGTCAATTGCATGTCATGAAATGAAATGTCCTTTTAGAGTGATTTAAATGTTTTATGCATATCTATCATACTTGGTACATTGATTTTTACTAACACATACTCTTGCCTATATTTCCCCAAATGTAGGGTTTGACAATCAGGTTTCTGAATTTCGTGACTAGTGGTTGATTTTGAGATTTCCGAGCTTTGGTGAGTCCTCATGCTTCGAGGACGGACTTTCCTTGTTTCAGTTTCTTTCTTGTATTTCAGTTTTGGACATGATGTATGGTGTAGGCCCAATTTCATTCTATTGTATTAGATGGCTATTGAGACAAGTGTTTTAGACTT
>NW_006239047.1:593600-627032 GCF_000226075.1 Solanum tuberosum
GACAGTTAAGTCTAGGGGCAGTTGGGTCTTTTTCTAATTATTTTATTCCTATGCGACGTTGTTCTGCCCTTCACTAAGATCCCTATATAAGTATTTTAAGCCCCCAAATTCGTCCCATTCAAGTCATTTTTCCAAAATCACAAAAGAAGAACAATTCTCCTCTCCAAAATATTTTTCTCTCTAAAACATGAAAAAGAAGAAGGGTTCAACCTAGGGTTTCAAGGCAAGCCTCCAATTTCACCATTGAAGATAAGCATTTGGCTTTGAGGTATGATAGTTTTCATCCATGGGGTTCCCAAATTCCTCTATTTTCAAAGTTAGAATTCCCCAAATGAGTTAGGGTTTTCTTCAATTGCCATGAGTTCTTTTGATTATTGATGTAAATGATTGAATATGATGTGTTATGCATGAATTGATAAAATACTATGATTTTATGATGATTCCCCAATGAACCCATGTTTTCCCCCTATGTTTTCAAGTTATGATCATATGATGTGGGATTTTGATTATAAGGGAAGAGTTTTATGAAATCTAGCATGCATTGAGAGAATTACATGAATTTATGATGAAATCCATATCTAACCCATGTTTTCTAAAGGTTGAGGATTGTAAGTGGGATTTGAACCTTAGAAAGGTAAATTATGGAATTATGCATATTCTTATGAAATCTATGCAAATGTTTTAAGGATGCTTTGAGAGTAAAGTATCAATGATGATGATGTCGATGTGTTATTGAAAGGATTTTCTCAAATACACATAAAAGCATTATGTGAAAGGTTTTCTCACATAATAAAAAGGTTCTAAGGTTAAAAGGTTTTCTCACCTAATTGAATCAAAGATTAAGAGCCATCCTAATGAAACTTAGCTTGGATTGGTTATTGAAAGATACCTTTCCATTGATGATGACTTAGATTGGATTGGTAAGATGGCGTGCCTTTCCATGGATAATAAGAACAAGAAGAATTGACTATTCCGTGGGATTTAGCTTAGCACTGAGAGGATATTGAAATAGAAGCTCTCCCGTTAGTAGAGGCCAGGTTTCTAATAGCAATCTCCTTATCCCTTACCTATGTGCCCCCTTAGTATGTTGGTATAGATAGACCTTAGCTAGTGGATCCACCTATGTTAGAAATTCATGGTGCCTACCTTGGCAAGTAGGACAATCCTTTTCTGTGTGGGAGACATCGGGGGATCATGTTATAGCTCACATGGTCTCTATGTCGGTTAAGGCTAATTCCCCGTATTAATAATGAACTGAGGTTACTTCAAGAAGTATCTCATATATGTTCAAAGGCTTTAAAGATGATTAGCTTGCATTGACCATGGTTTTATGAATTATGTTTTCTAACCCTTTTATATCATGTTTTAGCTTGGTCAATTGCATGTCATGAAATGAAATGTCCTTTTAGAGTGATTTAAATGTTTTATGCATATCTATCATACTTGGTACATTGATTTTTACTAACACATACTCTTGCCTATATTTCCCCAAATGTAGGGTTTGACAATCAGGTTTCTGAATTTCGTGACTAGTGGTTGATTTTGAGATTTCCGAGCTTTGGTGAGTCCTCATGCTTCGAGGAAGGATTCTGTAACACCTCAGATCTTAAAATGAATTAAAATCCTAGTTTTCATAAAAACTAGTGCCAGTACCGACGGAACCACCCACAGACCGTAGGTGGGGTTCCATCATTAAGCCCCAAATCTTTAGTCTCTTATCCCACCCACGATCGACAAGTACGGTCTTTCATTGGACCTACGGACCGTAGGTCTGACCTTAGGTGAGGGTCAGCAGCCAGTTAGAGGAAAAGTTTTGTTGGGTCAATTTCAAATGGTCATAACCCTTAGAACAAAATAAATTAGATGTCCCATAACCTACTAAATGATATATAATTGAATCCTCTTTCCAACGCCACCGAGTTTGCTAAAATCCCATCTCCAAGTCAAAAGTTATGCTCGTTTTAGTGAAGCCCTATCGGGCAGATCATGAACGACGAACCCAAACGACAGTTGGTGGGTCAAACGACGGACCGTCGTTTCTTCCGTGGATGGGCTTCGCCAAAATTAATTCAGGGTCGTTTTGTTCCTTTCCCCTATGCGCTGGGCACTTAATTTACATCTTTTGATGCCTAAACTACGCCGTTTTACTTTGAGTAAGTCTAATAACTTAGTCAGACATACCTGGAACCTTTATTCACCAAAAACATATAAACTTGGAGCACAAAGTAGAGGAAAAGTCAACCAAACCCTTCCAAGAATGCAACAAGTTTTCTTTAGTTCCAGCCCTGAAATCGTAAGATTTCTGCGTGAATTTCGTCACCAGGTATGTGGAATTTCACTAGTGGGTTCCTTTCATCCACTAGCTCCCTAGAATTCAGTCAGATTCTTGATTCTCTATATCATGTTTAGATCTAGGGTTTCTAAAACCCTGTAGAATTGTTGTGAATTAGCTGTTATAATATTCCTAATCAAATTATCACGTTTTCATGAAATTGTTGCTTAGTTCTTTGCATGAAATTCAGAACCCTAGTTGTGTAGATTCTCTTAGTTCATGAATTGCACTTGCTAGGTCAGTTTAAAACTATATACATGCTCTAGTTAAGAATGTTTCATTATCAGTATTTAAATGTTTCATTCTCAGATTTGCATGTCAGAACATTGAGCTATTAGTATTTCAGTTTTGTTGTGTCATACACATTCCGGTTAGAAGTAGGCTTAGACCGAGTTGGACTAGGGTTCACCGTACCCTCATAGTCCCAGAACTACATTCCTCCATAAGTTTATCAGTCCCCTCTGTTGGGCATCAACTTTAGTGATCACGCTATTCATGCCTTTATACCCCAGACAAGGTATATTAGGTCCTATCGATGGGGCGTATTCATCGAATAGTCATGCCTTTTTACCCTGGCAGGGTATATTTGGTTCTCTCGATGTGGCGTATATATCAGACTCCATGTTTAGCTCATGTGGTTTTATGTCAGTTAATAGTAACTCCCACAGTCATACTTCAGTGCAGTTGACCAGGTCTTCAATTATATTTCAGCATTTAGTCTCAGTATGTCATGTTCAGGATTAGTACTTGGTCATTGCATTTAGCTCAGCCTTCAGTATATTTCAACATTTACATTCAGTTCAGATTATGTTATTGCTCAGTATGCTTTGTTCATTTATGTATTTTATTTAGCTATAATCTATATCCTGCATGCTCAGTACATTCCAAGTATTGACGTATACTCTGCGCTACATCCTTTCATGATGTAGGTTCACGTACTCAACATCGAGATCATGCATAGATCGGTTCCCAATCTCCAGTGGTGAGTCCTTATACTTCGAGGACAATAGGACATGCTTTACACTTTAGTATTTTTATTCAGTTTTGAGTTTTGCTAGAGTTAGCTGGGGGTATGTCCCAACAACTTTAGTTAGTTTGAGGTTTTTTTAGACATAGTACTAGATTCAGTTTTAGTTTTGAGTTTGATCCTCCAATTGTTATTAAACTCATTGTCTTTTATATATTCAGATCAATATTGGGTATTCCCCATTTTTAGTTGTCACTGTTTAAGCTTTCGCATAGTATATTTATTTAGTAATCTTTTGGTATGCTAATGATATGCCAACTCAGGTTAACTTGGGGTGAGTCGTGATCCTAGGTCCGTGTTTACGTCTAGGGGGTAGCCTTGGGGCGTGACAAATTCTATTGTTTCAGTTTTCTTTCATGCTTTTCACTTTTGGATATGATGTATGGGCTAGGCCAGTTTCATTCTATTGTACTATATGACTATACTGATATAAGTGTTTTAGACTTCCACTTTTCTTTTATAAAACTATTGGACTTGGACTATTGTTTTACTCTAATTGTTTTATTTCTTATGATATGAAAGTTAAGTGGCTTGTATGGGGTCCTTCGGGGTTCTATACACCATGTTACATCTAGGGGTACCCCTGGGTCATGACAAACTTGGTAATCAAAGAACAATGTTTAGAATGATCTTATGTCTCATAAACCACGCTGAGTAGAGTCTTGTTCATGAGTGTAAAGCGCACCACATTTACGAAAGAGAGGCTACAAGATGTTTAGGAAACTCTACTTCTTTCATTACTCTAAAGTCGTTCGATAGAGTTAAACTCTATTAGATCTCTCTCATAATCCTTATCCGATGCTCTACAAGATATGGCTACTCGAAGAGCTTATGCTAGAAGGAATGTGGTAGAATGCGGAACAAGAAGCTCCTCCGCAAGCTCCTCAAGTTCTGGTCAGTCCTTTGGCTGAGCAAGTGACTAATGCAAAGTTTAGGGCAATTTTTCAAGTGTTGACGCAAGCCGTGATTGCCCAAGCCAATAGGGAGGTTGTAGTTACCGTAAGCCCAAATATGATTACGATGACATATAGAGTGAGGGACTTCACTAGGATGAATCCTCTGAAGTTTCATGGTTCTAAGGTTGAGGAAGATCTTCAAAGGTTCATTGATGAGGTTTATAAGGTCTTGATGATTATGGGAGTGTTGCCGGTGGAAAAGGTAGAGTTGGCCGCTTATCAACTAAAAGGTGTTGCTCAAACTTGGTTTAACCATTAATGGAAGAAAGGGAGACCGGAAGATGCGGGTCCTCTTGATTGGAAAACGTTTAAGGCTTCTTTTCTTAATAGGTTCTTTCCCCTTGAGATGAGGGAAGCCAAGGTGCTTGAGTTTATTAACCTTCTTCAATGAAGTATGAGTGTGAGGGAATATTCTCTTAAGTTCACACAATTGTCTAAATATGCTCCAACAATGGTTGCCGATTCAAGGGCAAGGATGAGTAAGTTCATTTCGGAGGTGTCCGAAATGGTGGTATAAAAGTGTTGTACCACCATGCTCATTAATGACATGTACATCTCTCATATCATAGTTCATGCACAACAGATCGAAGAGGAGAAACTTAAGAAAAAGTCTAGAGAGGTAAAAAGGGCTAAGATCGGTGATGGTAATTTCTCTCATGCAAGGTCCGATGGATATGGTTGTCCTAGATTTTGACAAAAGTTTTCTGGTCAAGGTTCCTCCAATGCTCATCCTAAGTTCAACGAAGATAGGGTGTCTAACCCTAAGCCTCAAGGAGGGAATGGTAATGGGTCTTCATTGCCTATGTCTACCTGTACTAGATGTGAAAAGAAGCACGAAGGTAAGTGCCTAGCCGGCACGGATGGTTGCTTTAGTTGTGGTAAGAGTGGTCATAAAATGAGGGATTTCCTGATTCTTATGACTAAAGGAAGAGAGGGAAAGCAATCTTCTCCTAGTGGTTCGGATCCCAATGCTTCTAAGTAAAATCAATTCTATGCACTTCAGACTCGTGGTGAACAAGAGGGTTCTCCTGATGTGGTTACCGGTATGTTGAAAGTTTTCCAACTTGATGTTTATGCTTTGCTTGATCCCAGTGCTACCTTGTCTTTTGTGACGCTATATGTGGCTATGAGGTTTGATGTTCTTCCGGATGTATTGTTAGATTCTTTTTCTGTCTCTACTCCCATTGGTGATTCTATTATGGCTAAGAGGGTCTATAGAAGTGTCCCGTTTCCTTGTCCCATAGAGTTACTCTTGTTGACTTGGTAGAGCTTGATATGCTAGATATTGATGTTATACTTGGGATGGATTGGATGCACTCATGTTATGCTTCTATTGATTTTAGAACTCGTGTAGTCAAGTTTCAGTTCCCGAATGAGTTTGTCGTTGAATGGAAGGGGGGAAATTCTATGCCTAATGGTCATTTTATCTCTTGTCTTAAAGCTAGAACTATGATTTGTAAGGGTTGCATTTACCATCTAGTTAGGGTGAGGGACGTAAATTTCAAAACCCCTACTCTCGAGTCGGTCCCCGTTGTAAATGAGTTTCCAGAAGTGTTCCCAGATGACTTACCCGGTATTCCTCCCGAGAGGGAAACTGACTTTGGTATTGACCTTTTCCCAAATACGCAACCTATTTCTATTCCTCCTTACCATATGGCTCTGACAGAGCGTAAGGAGTTGAAAGAACAATTGAAAGATTTGTTGGATAAGAGTTTCATCCGACCAAGTATCTCTCCATGGGGTGCTCCAGTTTTATTTGTTAGAAAGAAAGATGGCTCCCTTCATATGTGTATTAACTATCGTCAGTTTAATAAGGTGACTATTAAGAAAAAGTATCCTTTTCCAAGGATAGATAATTTATTTGACCAACTTCAAGGAGCAATTTGCTTTTCCAAGATTGACCTTAGATCGGGATACCACCAATTAAGGGTGAATGAAGATGGTATTCTGAAAACGGCTTTATTACGAGTTTTTGGTAATGTCATTTTGGTTGACTAATACTCCGGCTGCGTTTATGGATTTGATGAATAAGGTGTTTAGAATTGACCTTGACATGTTTGTGATTGTGTTCATCGATGATATAATGATCTATTAGAGAAATGAGAATCAACATATTGATAATTTGAGGATCGTGTTGCATATTTTTAAGGACCGACAACTCTTTGCGAAGTTTAGCAAGTGTGGATTTTGGCTAAGGTTCGTAGCTTTCCTCGGCCATATTGTTTCAAGTAAGGGTATTGAGGTAGATCCTAAGAAGTCGGATGTTGTCAAAAGTTGGCCTAGAGCTCTAACTCCTTAGGATATTAGAAGTTTCTTGGGTTTAGCTGGTTACTATAGACGGTTTGTTGAGGGATTCTCTTCAATTGCCTCTCCTTTGACGAGTTTTACTAAAAAAAAGGCTAAGTTCATATGGTCTGAAAAGTGTGAGAAGAGTTTCCAAGAGTTGAGAAATAGACTTACTTCCGCTCTGGTGTTGACTTTACCGAAAGGGACATTGGCTTTGTTGTTTATTGTGATGCCTCTAGAATTGGGCTAGGGTGTGTGCTTATGCAAAATGTGAGAGTTATTGCCTATGCCTCAAGGAAACTTAAGATTCATGAGAAGAATTATCCTACCCATGACCTTGAACTAGCAGCGGTTGTTTTTGCCTTAAATATATGGAGGCATTATTTGTATGGTGTGCATATAGATGTGTTTACCGACCACAAAAGTTTGCAATATGTGTTTAATTAGAAAGATCTAAATCTTCGCCAAAGGAGGTGGTTGGAGTTATTGAAAGATTATGACATGAGTGTTTTCTATCACCCCGAAAAGGCAAATGTGGTGGCGGATGCTCTTAGTCGATTATCTATGAAACTGTAGCTCATATTGAAGAAGAAAAGAAAGAGTTAGTCCAAGATGTTCATAGTTTGGCCCGATTGGGTGTTCAGTTAGTGGACTGTACCAAGGGTGGTGTGATGATACACAATGGTTCAAAATCTTCTTTAGTGGTGGATGTGAAAGCCAAGCAAGGTCTTGATCATATTTTTGTCTACTGAAAAGAGGTGCGTAAGAAATCCGTTGAGGCTTTCTCCCAAGGAGGAGATGGGGTACTTAGATATCAAGGTCGTTTGTGTGTTCTAAATGTTGATGACTTGAGGGAACATATCTTGTTAGAAGCCCATTTTCGCGGTATTCCATTCACTCGGGAGCCACCAAGATGTACCGTGATTTGCGGGAGGTCTATTGGTGGAATGGGATGAAGAAGGATATGGCGGAATTTGTGACTAAGTGTCCTAAATGTCAACAAGTGAAAGTTGAGAATCAGAAACCGGGAGGTTTATCCCAAGACATTAGTATTCCTACTTGGAAGTGGGAAGATGTGAATATGGAATTTATTATTGGTTTGCCTCGCACCCGACGACAACATGATTCAATTTTGGTGATAGTAGATCGGATGACGAAACAAGCTAATTTCCTTCCCATTAAGGTTCCTATTCGGCGGAGGAATATGCCAAGTTATACTTGAGAGAAATGGTAAAGTTGCATGGTGTGCCTTTGTCCATTATTTCAGATCGTGGAACCCAATTCACTTCTCAGTTTTATAAGTCATTCCAAAAGGGTCTTGGTACTCGTATTAAGCTTAGTACGGTCTTTCATCCCCAAACCGATGGCCAAGCGGAGCGAACTATCCAAACTTAGGAAGATATGTTAAGTGCTTACATGATTGATTTTAAGGGCAATTGGGATGACCATTTGCCATTGATTTAGTTTGCTTATAATAGTAGCTATCACTTGAGTATTGGTATGGCTCCATTTGTGGTGATAGTAGATCGGATGACGAAACAAGCTAATTTCCTTCCCATTAAGGTTTCCTATTCGGCGGAGGAATATGCCAAGTTATACTTGAGAGAAATGGTAAAGTTGCATGGTGTGCCTTTGTCCATTATTTCAGATCGTGGAACCCAATTCACTTCTCAGTTTTATAAGTCATTCCAAAAGGGTCTTGGTACTCGTATTAAGCTTAGTACGGTCTTTCATCCCCAAACCGATGGCCAAGCGGAGCGAACTATCCAAACTTAGGAAGATATGTTAAGTGCTTACATGATTGATTTTAAGGGCAATTGGGATGACCATTTGCCATTGATTTAGTTTGCTTATAATAGTAGCTATCACTTGAGTATTGGTATGGCTCCATTTGAGGCATTGTATGGTAGGAGGTGAAGATCTCCTATAGAATGGTTTGAGGTGGGTGAAGTTGCCCTAATAGGTCCCGAGTTGGTACATGAGGCCATAAAGAAAGTTTGACTTATTAGAGAAAGGTTGAAAATGACTCAAAGTCGACAAAAGTCATATGTCGATATAAGAAGAAGAAATCTTAAGTTTGATGTTCATGATTGGGTTTACATGAAAATTTCACCCATGAAGGGTGTAATGAGGTTTGGTAAGAAAGGGAAGCTTAGTCCCCGATATGTAGGCCCATATCAGATTTTGAGACATGTTGGTAAGGTTGCTTATGAACTAGATTTTCCAAATGAGTTGGCATTGGTGCATCCAGTTTTCCATGTCTCTATGTTGAAGAAATGTGTTGGTGATCCGACATCCATAGTTTCCTTAGAAGGGTTGGGAGTAAAGGAAAATCTCTCCTATGAGGAAGTTCCGGTTGAGATTTTGGACCGATAAGTCAAGAGGTTGAGAAACAAGGAAGTAGCTTCCGTAAAAGTATTATGGAGGAATGACTTACTTGAGGGTGCTACTTGGGAGGCCGAGGCTGATATGATGTCCCAGTACCCTCATCTCTTTCCTGTATCCCTACTCTAGCTTAAGGTAATGAGTTCCTCATGGTTTGTTCTTTACTTTTGGAGTCTTGTGTCTTATGTGTTTCCATGATTTCCTTACGATGCTTGATTTATGAAAAGTTCAAGTTTTGAGAAATTGAGTTTGTTTAATGGACTCTTACGTGTTTATGTGCACATGAGTATGAATTGCATGTAGACTACTTAATATGATGTGATGGGCATGCCTTTAGCTTGGAGTTGATATTTCCTCCTCGGATATATGCATTTGAGTATGATATTAGCTTGGAGTCGTTATTTCCTCCTCGGATTTGTGCATTGCATGCAAAATGGGCTAGTAGACTTAATTTCACCCGTCTTATGATGTTTTGATAACGTTCTAGATTGGAGTCGATAGTTCCTCCTTGGTTATATGCATTGCATTGTTGGTTGGGTTGTTAGTTCCTCTCCTTCTCTTTTCGTACCAGCTTGAATCTCATTCGAGGACGAATGGTCCCAATGGGGAGATATTGTAACACCCCATATTCGAAAAATGGCCAAATAGCAGTTTTCAGGAAATTGCAGGTGCCAGCTACAAGGGCCACCCACGGCCCATGGATGGGACCACGGACCGTAGGTGTGATCCGTGGAAGGGCACCCAGAATGTGGGTTAAGCAGTTAGAACTACGGCCCAAAGCAGTTATATGCATTGCATTGTTGGTTGGGTTGTTAGTTCCTCTCCTTCTCTTTTCGTACCAGCTTGAATCTCATTCGAGGACGAATGGTCCCAAGGGGGAGATATTGTAACACCCCATATTCGAAAAATGGCCAAATAGCAGTTTTCAGGAAATTGCAGGTGCCAGCTACAAGGGCCACCCACGGCCCATGGATGGGACCACGGACCGTAGGTGTGATCCGTGGAAGGGCACCCAGAATGTGGGTTAAGCAGTTAGAACTACGGCCCAAACCAACGGACCGTTGGTGGAACCATGGTCTATAGTTGAGGCCCGTGGTCCAAGGCCCCAATTCCAACTTTCTGACCTCCATCGACGGTCCATCAGGACGGGCCGTAGGTTAGACCACGGTTCGTTGACTGAGGTCCGTAGGTGGGAGGTTGACAGTTAACTCTTGCGGCAGTTGGGTCTTTTCCTAATTATTTTATTCCTATACTACGTCGTTTTTCCCTTCACTAAGACCCCTATATAAGTATTTTAACCCCCAAATTCAACCCATTCAAGTCATTCTTCCAAAATCACAAAAGAAGATCAATTCTCCTCTCCAAAATATTTCTGTCTCTAGAAACTTGAAGAAGAAGAAGGGTTCAACCTAGGGTTTCAAGGCAAGCCTCCATTTTCACCATTGAAGATAAGTATTGGCTTTGAGGTATGATAGTTTTCATACATGGATTCCTTCCTTTCATGGGGTTCCCAAATTCCTCTATTTTCAAAGTTAGAATTCCCCAATTGTGTTAGGGTTTTCTTCAATTTCCATGGGTTTTTTTTATTATTGATTTAAATGATTGAATTATGATCTCTTATGCATAAATTGATGAAATACTATGATTTTATGATGATTCCCCTATGAACCCATGTATTTCCCCCATGTTTTCAAGTTACGATCATATGATGTGGGATTTTGATTACAAAGGAAGAGTTTTAAGAAATATAGCATGTATTGAGAGAATTACATGAATTTATGATAATATACATATCTAACTCATGTTTTCTAAAGGATGAGGATTGAAAGTGGGTTTTGAACCTTGAAAGGTAAATTATGGAATTATGCATATTCTTATGAAATTTATGCAAATATTTTAAGGATGCTTTGAGTAAAGTATCAATGATGATGATGTTGATGTCTTATTGTAAGGATTTTCTTATATACACATAAAAACATGATGTGAAAGGTTTTCTCACATAATAAAGGGTTCTAAGGTTGTAAGGTTTTCTCACCTAATTAAATCAAAGATTAAGAGCTATCGTAATGAAACTTAGCTTGGATTGGTTATTGAAAGATACCTTTCCACGGATGATGACTTAGCTTGGATTGGTAAGATGACGTGCCTTTCCATGGATAGTAAGAGCAAAAAGAATTGACTATTCCGTGGGATTTATGCTTAGCACCGAGAGGATATTGAGATGGAAGCTCTCCCGTTAGTAGAGGTCGTGTTTGTAGTAGCAATCTCCTTATCCCTTACCTATGTGCCTCCATAGGATGTTGGTCTAGATACACCGTAGCTAGTGGATCCACCTAAGCTAGAAGTTTATGGTCCTTACCTTGGCAAGTAGGATAACCCTTTTTGGTGTGGGAGACATCGAAGGATCATGTTATAGCTCATATGGTCTCTATGTCGGTTAAGGATAATTCCCCACATTAATAATGAACTAAGGTTACTTCAAGAAGTATCTCATATGTGTTCAAAGGCTTTATAGATGATTAGCTTGCATTGAACATGGTTTTATGAATTATGTTTTCTAACCCTTTTATATCATGTTTTAGCTTGGTCAATTGCATGTCATGAAATGAAATGTGCCTTTTTAGCATGATTTAAATGTTTTATGCATATCTATGATACTTGGTACATTGGTTTGTACTAACGCATACTCTTGCCTATAATTCCCCAAATGTAGGGTCCGACAGTCAAGTTTCTCAGTTTCGTGGCTGGTGGTTGATTTCAAAATTTCCTAGCTTTGGTGAGTCCTCACATTTTGAGGATGGATTCTATTGTTTCAGTTTTCTTTCTTGTATTTCACTTTTTGACATGACGTTTGGGCTAGGCCCAGTTTAATTCTATTGTACTAGATGGCTATATTGAGACAAGTGTTTTAGACTTCCGCTTTTCTTTTATAAAACAATTGGACTTAGACTATTGTTTTACTCTAATTTTTGTATTTCTTATGTTATGAAAGATAAGTGGCTTGTATGGGGTCCTTCGGGGTTCTATACGCCATGTTACATCTAAGGGGTACCCCTGTGTCGTTGCACTATTATTATAAGCAAACTCAATCAACAACAAATGATCATCCCAATTATCCTTGAAGTGAATCACCCAAGCTTTTAACATATCTTATATAGTCAGAATGGTACACTAGGCTTGTCTATAGGTTTGAAGGCGGAAAGTCGTGCTTATTTTTACTTGGGTACCAAGACCTTTATGAAATGACTTCTAAAACTAGGACGTATTTTGAGTACCACAATCGGAGATAATAGACAAAGGAACTCCATGCAACCTTATCGTTTTCCAAATATAAATCTTAGTGTAGTCCTCTGCTGAAAATGAAGTCTTAACGGGAAGAAAGTGAGACAATTTTGTCATTCGATTAACAATAACCCAAATCAAATCAAATGTCCAACGAGTATGAGGTAAACTCATAATGAAGTCCATATTTAAATCATCCCACTTCCATATAGGAATGCTAGTATTTAGAATCAGACCATCAGGTTTTTGATGCTCAACTTTCACTTGTTGACAGTTCGGGCATTAAGACACAAATTCTGCAATATCCTTCGTCATCCCATTCCACTAATTGACTTCTCGCAAGTTACGGTACATCATATTGACTCCCATGTGAATAGAATACCGAGAACTGTGAGCCTTTGTCAAAATATGTTTTCTCAAATCATCTACAATAGGAACACATAATTGACCTTGATATTGAAGGGCACCATATCCCCCTCGGGAGAATGCCTCAATGGATTTTTTTAGAAACTGACTTCCTGAAGTCAACTAATAATTTCCTTTACCTCCAATATGAGAGATGATTTTGAGCCATTCTGAACAATCACACCATCTCAATTAGAATCAACATAGTGAACACCCAAAAAGGCAACCTATGAACATCATGAACTAGCTCTTTATTATCATTCTGATTATGAGCAACATTATACATCGATAGCCAACTTAAAGCATCCTCCTCCACATTCACCTTTCGGGGTGATATAGGGCACTTATGTCATAATCCTTTAATTACTCAAGTCATCTCCTTTGATGAAGATTCAAATCCTATTGAGTGAAAACTTATTTAAAACTTTTGTGGTCAGTAAACACATGTACATTGACACCATTCAAGTAATGCTTCCAAATATTTAAGATAAGCACTACCTCCGCTAGCTTTAAATCATAAGTCATATTATTCTTTTCATGCCTTTTCAGTTGCCTTGAAGCATAAAAAATGACTTTCCCATTTTGCATCAGGAGACAACCAAGACCGATCCTTGACACATCACAATATACCACAAATCCACTTGATCCTTCCAGTAATGTCAATATAGGAGCTGACTTGAGTCTATCTTTCTACTCTTTTTGTAACACTCCAGAAATTAGTAGGCTAAACTAGTGATTAACGTGAGGGTTAGAGTCATGGATGTAACTCCCAGTACTTAAAAATAAAGGGTTACGTGTTAGAATATCAAGGTACGACCCCAAAGGACCAACCATGGGTCCTTGAGAAGGGCCTTGGAAATTGCCCTACAATAGTGGACCACGGCAGGACCCACACCTCATGGGTCAGTCCACGCCCGTGGGTGAGGGGCCATAGATCAAGGCCCTAAAGTCAGGCTTTCTGAACCCAACCCACGCTTCACCAGCACGGGCCATGGGTCCAACCACGGTCCGTCAGTGAGGGTAATAGGTGGTGACCTAGAAAGTGTGTTTGGGAGTTAGTTTAGGGGCACTTTGGGGTTTTTCGATTTTAATTAATATTAAGTGATGTCATTTTAGCATACATTAGATCACCTATATAAGGATTTTATACCATTAAATTAAGTCATTCATCTCATTATTTCTAAAACCCAAAACTATTCCCAAAACTTTATACTCACCAAAGAAATTCTCTCTCTAGAACTTCAAGGAACAAGAAGAAGGAAGTTGGAGCTAGAGTTCAAGGAGAAAGGTTTTATTCTCAAATTCATTGGGTTTCATTGCTAAGTTATGGGAGCTCTTCATCCATGTATAGAATTCATCCATGGCCCCCCTTCAAAACCCCAATTTCAAAGATAGAAATCCCTAAATGCTAGGGTTTGATTCCAAAGTCATGGGTTCCTTTCAAAAATGATTCTAATGCTTGAATTACTTTATATTATGATTTATTATGGTTTATATGTTGAAATCTCCAAGAACCCATAAAATCCCCATATTTCCCAATTATGATCTTGTGACGTGGGTTTGTGGATGAAAGAAAGATATTATGAGATTATGCTTGTGGTAATTGGGTTACTTGAATTATGTTAATATCCATATCTAATGTAGTAAATTCTAGATGTGATGATTCTATATGAGCTTTGATCCTAGAAAGGGTAAATTATGATATTATGCATTTTTATGAAGTCATTGTATATACTTTAAGAACACTTTGAGAGTGAAGTGACTATGATTATGATCTATTTGTTGTGTTGTTGAAAGGTTATCCTCATATACACACTTATGTATGATTATGATATGATGTGAAATTATTTCTCATAATATGATGATTCTAAGGTTGAAAGGCTTTCTCACCTATAGAATCTATATGAAGACATAGACAGTGAAAGGTTATTCTCACGCATGATCTATGAGCTATATTATGAATTATGTTTGATTGAGTGTCAAGACATTCTTTCATGAAGATGAACTTAAGTCAAGACTAAATATGAACTCCATGAGAATTAATGCTTAGCACCAAGTGGATATTAAATATGAGATGGAAGCTTTTAAACTGGTTGAGTCTTGCTTCCCAAAGTATATCTCATGAGATGGAGACCTTAAACCTTAGTTGAATCCGAGTTTCTAGTAGCAATCTCCTTATCCCATAAACTATGTGCCATCATTGGTATTTAGCTAGTGGATCCACCTAAGCTAAGAGTATGGTTATACCTTAGGCAAGTAGAGAAACCCTTTTTAGTGTGGGAGTCACCGGATTCCATGTTAGCTCACATGGTCTCATGTCGGTTAAGGCTTATTCCCACAACAACAACAATATGAACAAGAATATGAATCATGAACTATGGTTACTCAAGAATCTTTACTTAGCATAGATGAGATTTATGGGGTCTTATTCATGCATTGCACAAGTATGATTGAGGGTATTTATGATATGTTCCTCTTATGTTATGATGAGCTATGTATTGATTATGTTTATGACTTATGCTTTTCCACAATTTTTTTGATTATGTTTGAACTTAGTAAATTGCATGCTTTCAAATAAAATGTCCCTTTTGGCATGTTTTCAATATTTTTATGCATGACTATCATACTTAGTGCATTTTTGTACTAACGTCTTCTTTTCCTACATTTTCCCCAAGTGTAGGGTCCGGTTCTCAAGGTGATCATCGTAATTGCTAAAGCTTGGAATTGGTTATTCTCCTAGCTTGTTGGTGAGTCCTCATGATTCGAGGACAAATGTTATCTCATTGTAGTTCATTTCTTGTATTTCCTTTTCGGACTATGTTGTATGGGATGTGGCCCTTTTCACTTTGAGTATTGTAATAGATGTCTTTGTTGAGACTTAGAGTCTAGACTTCCACTTTTCTTTTATGTAAAATTTTAGACTTGAAATGCGTTTTTACTCTTATTGTTCTATTGCTTATGTTATGATATGCTAAGTGGTTTGGATGGAGTCCTTCGGGGTTCTATTCTCCATGTTACATGTAGGGGGTACCCCTGTGTCGTGACAAACTTAGTAATCAGAACACAAGGTTTAGAATGATTCTAGGATGATATCTCATAAGCCACGTCTAGTTGAGTCTTGTTCATGAGTGTGAAGCGCACCACACTTATGAATGAGAGGCTAGAAGATGTTTAGGAAATTTCACTTCTTCATTACTCCTAAGTCGTGCCTTAGAGTTTAACTCTAAAAGATTTCTCTTTCCTAATCCTTCTCTTGTGTTTTCAGGATATGAATACATGAAGGGCTAATGCTAGAAGGATGGAAGAGGATAAGGTGAATCAAGGATCTCCTCCTCAAGCTCTGATTTATCCTTCAACTATGTCGAATGTAGAGGTTAGATCGGCTTTTCAAATATTGGCCCAAGTTTTGTCGGCTCAAGCCAATAGAGAAGTTGTAGATACGGTGAATCCTAATGTGAATTCGGCTACTTCAAGGGTTAGGGATATTTTGCTCGAATGAAACCTCCCAAATTTCAAGGCTCCAAAGTGGAAGAGGATCCTCAAAGGCTCATCGATGAGGTTTATAATGTGATTGCTATTATGGGGGTATATTCGGAAGAGAAGGTGGAGATAGCCGCCTATCAACTAAAATATGTGGCTCAAGTATGGTATGATCAGTGGAAGGGTGAGAGACCTGTAGGAGCAATCCCGGTAGAATGGGAATCATTCAAATAAGCATTTCTTGATAGATTCTTTTTCCGAGAGTTGAGGGAAGCTTAGGTAGAAGAGTTCATTAACCTTCATCAAGGAAGTATGAGCATGAAGGAGTATTCCCTAAATTTCACTCAATTGTCAAAGTATGCTCCAAATATGGTGGCGGATTCGAGGGATAAGATGAGTAGGTTTTTGAGAGGCGTGCCCAACTTAGTAGATAAAGAATGTCGTACAACAATACTCTATCATGATATGGATATCTCACATCTTATGGTGTACGCCCAACAAATCGAGGAATCAAAACTCAAGGAAAAGAATAGGGATGTGAAAAGAGCTAGAACCGGTGATAGGAACTTCTCCAATACTAGGTCCGATGGACAAGGTCGACCATGGTTCAGACAAAGGTTTTCCAACCAAGGTTCCTCTAGTGCTCCTCCAAGGGTCAACAAGGATAGTATTTCCAACTCTAAACCTTAAGGAGGTAATAGTAGTAGTTCTTATGTGGCTAAGCCTAATTGTGCAAAGTATGGAAGAAAACATGATGGTAAGTGCCTAGTTGGCACGGATGGGTGTTTTAGTTGCGGGAAGAGTGGCCACAAGATCAGAGATTGTCCGATGCTCAAGGTTAAGGGAAGATAAGATAAACAAGCTCCACCAAGCGGTTCAAACTCCAAAGCCCCAGAGCAAAACCACTTTTATGCTCTTCAATCTCGAGGTGACCAAGAGAGCTCTCTGGATGTGGTGATCGGTATGTTAAAAGTCTTTCTTATTGATGTGTATGCCTTGTTAGATCCCGGTGCTACTTTGTCTTTTGTGACACCTTATGTGGCCATGAAGTTTGGTATGCTCCCCGAAGTGTTGTTAGAACTTTTTTCGGTCTCTACCCCGGTTGGTGATTCGGTGGTAGCTAAGAGAGTCTATAGTAGATTTCCCATTTCCTTATACCATAGTGTTACTCTTGTTGACTTGGTAGAGTTAGACATGTTAAAATTTGATGTGATTTTGGGTATGGATTGGTTGCATGCATGCTGTGCCTCTATCGATTATAAGACTTGGGTGGTTAGATTCCAATTCCCAAATGAGCCTATCTTAGAGTGGAAGGGAGGAGATTCTATGCCAAGAGGTCAATTTGTCTTTTGTCATAAAGCTAGGAAGATGATCTCCAAAGGGTGTATTTACTATCTTGTTAAGGTGAGGGGTGTTGAATCTGAAACCCCTTCTCTAGAGTCGGTTCCGTTAGTGAATGAGTTCCCGAAAGTTTTCCCTGACAATTTACCCGGTATTCCTCCCGAGTGGGAAATAGATTTTGGTATTGATTACCGGATATGCAACCTATCTCTATTCCTCCTTATAGAATGGCTCCGACTGAGTTGAACGAGTTGGGAGAGCAACTAAAGGATTTGCTAGAGAAGGGTTTCATCCGATCGAGTATCTCTCCATGGGGTGCTCCGATGTTGTTTGTTAGAAAGAAGGATGAGTCTCTTAGAATGTGCATTGATTATTGTCAATTTAATAAAGTGACCATTAAGAACAAGTATCCTCTTTCGAGAATTGATGACTTGTTTGACCAACTTCAAGGGGCTAGTTATTTCTCTAAGATTGATCTTCATTCGGGTTATCACCAATTAAGGGTGAGAGGGGATGATATTCCCAAGACGACCTTTTGAACTCAGTATGGCCACTATGAGTTTGTGGTAATGTCGTTTGGGTTGACTAATGCTCCGACGGTATTTATGGACTTGATGAATAGAGTGTCCAGGCAATACCTAGACATGTTTGTGATTGTGTTTATCGATGATATTTTGATCTATTCAAGGAATGAGAATGAACATGTGGACCATTTGAGAATTGTGTTGCAAGTTCTTAAGGACCAACAACTTTTTGCAAAGTTTAGCAAATGTGAATTTTGGTTTAGGTCTATAGCTTTCCTCGGTCATATTGTGTCAAGCAAGGGTATTGAGGTAGATCCTAATAAGACGAATGTGGTCAAGAGTTGGCCTAGAACTCTAACTCCTTCCGACATTAGAAGCTTTTTGGGTTTGGCCGGGTACTATAGAAGGTTTGTTAAGGGATTTTCCTTCATTGCTTCTCCTTTGACAGTGTTGACTCAAAAGAAGGCTAAGTTTATGTTGTCGGAAACTTGTGAGAAAAATTTCCAAGAATTGAAAGATAGACTTACTTCCGCTCCGGTGTTGACCTTACCGAAAGGTTCAAATGGTTTTGTGGTGTATTGTGATGCCTCTAGAGTTGGGTTGGAATGTGTTCTTATATAAAATGGTAAGGTGATTGCCTATCCTTCAAGGCAACTTAAAGTCCATGACAAGAATTATCCTACCCATGATCTTGAGTTAGCGGCGGTTGTTTTTGCCTTAAAGATATGAAGGCATTACTGGTATATGGGGTCCATGTTGATGTTTTCACCGATCATAAGATTCGTCAATATGTGTTTAGTCAAAAGGACTTGAATCTTCGCCAAAGAAGGTGGTTAGAATTATTGAAGGATTATGATATGAGTGTCCTTTATTAGCCTGACAAAGCTAATGTGGTAGCAGATGCTCTTAGTAGGTTGTCAATGGGTAGTGTGGCTCATGTAGAGGATGAAAAGAAAGAGTTGGTTCGTGATGTGCATAGGTTGGCCCAACTAGGTGTTTAACTAGTGTATTCCACCAAGGGTGGTGTCATGGTCCATAATGGTTCCGAATCGTCCTTTGTAATGGATGTGAAGTCTAAGCAAAGTCTCAATCCTATCTTGGTTGAGTTGAAAGAGACGGTACTCAAAAAGTCCGTTGAGGCTTTCTACCAAGGGGGAGATGGGGTACAAAGGTATCAAGGTAGGTTATGTGTTCCAACTGTTGATGTCTTGAGGGAGCAAATTTTAGAAGAAGCCTATAGTTCTCGGTATTCCATTCACCCGGGAGCCACCAAGATGTACCGTTATCTACGGGAAGTCTATTGGTGGAATGGGATGAAGAAGGACATCGCTGAATTTGTGACCAAATGTCCTAATTATCAACAAGTAAAGGTTGAGCACCAAAAGCCGGGAGGCTTGTCACACGATATTGCTATTCCTACTTGGAAGTGGGAAAATGTGAACATGGATTTTATTGTAGGATTGCCACGTACACGGCGGCAACATGACTCGATAACTTTTAAGTCAGGAGTCTTTTGGTCTTTTCCTTATGCGTTGGACCCCTAAACTACGTTGTTTAAACCCTAAACTACGTGGTTTTTGTCAGTTTTAGCCTAGAAATATAACTAGAACTTACCTAAGTCAAATCATTCATCAAAACTTAGAAACTTAGAGCGTAGAGAGAAGAAAGAGGCGACCGAACCCTAGTAGACAAAGGTCCCTCTGGGTCATGATGTACTGAAGACTCCTATAATTGGTATAGATCTCACATCGAACATCATACAAGTAGTGCCTCCAAATCTGAAGCGCGAAAACTACCGCTGCCAACTCAAGTCATGAGTGGGGTGGTTGCGCTCATCGACCTTAAGCTGCCTCGACGCATAAGCAATAACCCGCCCCTGCTGAATCAATACACAACCCAAACCAGAGCCGGATGCGTCACAAGAAACCGTGAAGCCCTCGCCCTCAACCGAAAGAGTCATTATATGAGCGGTGGTCAATAACTCCTTGAGCCTCAAAAACCTCACCTCACACTCCTCTGACCAAACAAAGGGAACATAAACACGAGTCAACCGGGTCAGAGGTGCTGCCAAGGTAGAGAAACCTTCCACAAATCGTCTGTAGTAGCCTGCTAGTTCGATGAAGCTCCGAATCTCAGTAACTGAGGTGGGCCTAGCCCAATGACGAATAGCCTCAATCTTCGTCGGATCTACCATAATGCCCTCCTTGGATACTACATGCCCCAAGAACGCTACAGAGTCTAACCAAAATTGGCACTTTAAGAACTTGGCATAAAGCCGCTGATCTCTCAAAGTCTGGAGCACAACTCTCAAATGTTGCTCATGACAACCCGTACTCCGCGAGTATATCAAAATGTCATCAATCATAACTATGATGAAGAAGTCAAGATAAGGCCTGAACACGCGCGTCATCAAGTCCATAAAGACAGCAGGGGAATTAGTCAACCCAAATGACATCACCAAGAACTCATAACGGCCATAATGGGTCCTAAATGCAGTCTTATGGATGTCCGCTGCCCTAATCCTTAACTGGTGGTAACCGGACCTCAAATCAATCTTAGAGGACACTAAAGCTCCCTGTAACTGGTCAAATGGGTGATCAATTCTAGGTAGAGGATATTGATTCTTCACTGTCACCTTATTCAACTGCCTAAAGTCAATGTACAAGCGCATCGTACCGTCCCTCTTCTTAACAAAAAGAACGGGAGCGCCCCATGGTGATACACCAGGTCTGATAGATCCCTTACCCAAGATATCCTGAAGCTTAACACTGAGGTCCTTGAGCTCTGAAGGAGCCATCCGATTTGGAGGAGTAGAAATAGGCCGAGTACCTGGCTCAAGCTCAATCGGAAAATCAATATCATGCTTTGGGGGTAGGCCAGGTAGGTCAGTAGGAAACACATCTAAAAAGTCACGAACAACAGGAACGGACTCAACCGGAGGAACCTCCCTACTCACATCACGCACATAGGCCAAATATGATAAGCATCCACTAGCCACTAGCCTCTTAGCTCAAATAAAGGAGATAACCTCAACTGGTGTGCTACCACGAGATCCCCGCTACACCACCAGAGGAATACCAGGAATGGCTAAGGTAACGGTCTTAGAAAAGCAATGTAAAACAGCGCGATAATGGGATAACCAGTCCATGCCCAAAATCACATCGAAATCAAGCATGTCAAGCAATATAAGGTCAGCCCGGGTGTCACTCCCCTGGATAGTAACTAAGCAAGATCGATATACTTGATCCACTACTAAAGACTCACCCACGGGGGTCGACACACGCAACGACGCTACCAGAAGCTCAAACATCATACTCTATCTAGAGGCATAGTAAACAAAAACATACGAAAAAGTAGAGCTGGGATCAAATAAAGCCAAAGTGGGCTGCAGGCATAAAAGAATAGTACCTGTGATCACATCGTCTGATACCTCAGCCTCCGCCCACGCTGGAGCTGCATAGAAATGGCTATGTCTGCCTCTGGCCTAACCATCAAACCTACCACCAGACCTGCTTCCTCGGGGACCACCCCATATATCCTGTTGGCCACCTCTACGGTTCTGATCCTGATCACGGCCTCTAGTTGCAGGTGCTGGTAAAGATGGGGGAGTTGGATGAGGAGCGGGAGCAATTCGACTATGCTGAGGGTAGTCCCTGGCCCAATGACCCATCTCACCATACTCATAGCAACCCTGTTGAGGGTGAACATCACCCTATCTGCAGGCCCGGGAACATCACCCTCGGCCGCGCCACCTCACGAGCGAGCCATCCTGCAAAAGAGCCATCCTGCACGAAAGTGATACAAAAGAGGAAATCTTCCTAAAATCATCCTGTAGACTCCCGAAGATAAGTTACAGACGTCTCCGCACCGATCTGCAGGACTCTACTAGATGTTAGCTCTGTATAAGTGAGACCGATGAACCAGGGGCTCTGATACCAATTTGTGACGACCCGATTTTTCGAGTCATGATGGAACCTACTATACCCTACCAGTAGGTAAGCCAACCCGTAACCCAGAACATCAAGAAATGAGCGAAAGGGCAGAAACTAGCGAAAACAACAATCTAAACAAGAATAACAAGGCGGAAGCAAGCCAAAATAAATATATACACAAATCCCTCCCAGAACCTGGAAATCACTAGTACAGAACTATCTAATAAACAGTACAAGTCCCAAATGTGGACCAAAACAGAGCGTATCTCAAAAGCAACAAGATTAGCTAAACCAAAAGAAGGAGGCAGAACAAACCCAAAACTCCAAGTGCTCGCCCTCGTCTCCGAATCACAGCTGCAAAAGAAGGCTGGAACTAATCACCGCTGGTAACTGGTACTGGGACCTACATCACGAAATAGATGCAGAGCTTAGCATGAGTACCAACACAACAGGTACTCAGTAGGCATCATAGGCCGACTTAGCAAAAAGGGGGTAAAAATAATAAGAAAGGATAGAATCTAGACACAGAGAAGTCAAAGTGGATATGAAAAGAAAGCACACGAGCATACCAGAAACAAACTAAGTACACTAAACTAAACCTAACTGGACCCCATATGCCCAGAAGGTACACTCGTGCGCAATCTCATATATAACCGGAACGGACCCCCATAAGCCTGACAGGAACACATTAAAGCCAAGTCTACTGAGAAAGAAGAAAACCGGGCTCCCAGCCCAAAGTAACTAAGATAATCCATCAGACTACATCCAGCCAGCAGTGCACTCCCAGCGCAGCTAGAAAGAGTGACCCTAGGGGGCACCCAACCAAACAGTCCACTCCCAGCCCAGCTAGAAAGAGGGACCCATGAGTGAGGTAGATATCGCTAGTCGTCCTACCATGCAGTAAGCTCCCAGCCCAGCTAGATAGACCTACCAGGGGACACCCAGCCAGCACACTCCCAACCCAGCTAGAAAAAGAGGCCCGGGGGTGATCGCCGATATCACCGAGTCTACCCAGCCAGCGATACGTTCCTAGCCTAACTAGAAAGAACGACCCCGGGGGTGATGGTATCTCCAATAGGATCCAATCTAATAACAACTACCTTGGAACGCCTTCCACTCTAAGAGATGACAAAAAAGGCTCCATGTCTATACTATCTCAATCCCACGCCTCTAGTGATGTAACAAACCTTTGAGAATGCGTCGAAGCCGCAGAATGAGAGGGAGAAGATACAGAAGTGCAGCAAGCAGCGATAACGCCTAATCTAAGGGTCAAACTATCAGACTCAAGTCTGCTATTCCAGTCTACAAGGAGCTAAGTCATCCGAACGATGTCGGGAGAAAGTCAAGGCTATCCAGCCCACACGAGTCATAAGTCTAAGGCAATGCTAGCCTAACCTACACTAGGGACATCATGCCTACGGTTAAGGATGAACAAGGGATACAATACATATCATACAAGCATACAATAGCATTTAGCACATAAGCATGCAACTCTACTAAATTGGTTAACATGATACTATACCCGAAATAATGGCCAATCGATCCTAACATGAGGTATCTAATCAAAGTAAGGTAGTAAACTGGTACCCACCCCCAATACACTCCAATCGATAAGTTTTTACACAATTAAGCTCAATCTAAAAGAAAGGAAGCCGTAGCCTACCTTAAGGCCGATCACGCGTCCTCCAAATCACTTTACAGGAGATTTCCCTATCCGAACGACCTCGAAATGCTGCCTCACTATAAAAAATAGAGTCACAATGTTATTATGGTCGTTTAGACACCAAAATCACAACAAACAGAGATGAGTCAATTTTGGAGTCACAACGATAATCTTGGGACCCGCACCGAACTGTCTGAAATTGACTCTGTCAAGAGACTCTAAACGACACCCCAAACATGTGTTCCAAAATGGAACACAATTCGAGGCCCAAAACACAGCAAAAACCAACAAGCAAGAAACCACATTTTAATCAAGTAAAAGAAAACCTACAGCTGCAGTCTAAACTCGGAATAAAAAAGAATCGAAAGATTCCCAACACTCTTTGAACACTCTACGACGAAGTCTCAACAATTATCAAGACGTGGGACTTCGAATCACCCAAAACCAAGCTAAAATGTAAGAGATATGACCAAACAGGACTGCCAAAAACAAAGGCTCGAAAAAGGAACTGCAGTCAGGTTAATCGCGAAATTACCTCGAACGACGTGGACCCAACAAATTCGGAGCACTTTACAGAGTAGAGACCGAAAATATGAAGCTCCCGCACATTGAATCGCCTAATTCGGATAAAAGATGAGAAAGTTATGAGAGTTTGAAGGTTTGGAAAATGTTGCTGATTTTCTGCAATATTTCCAAAACTTGAAAACTGCGATGGGGTGTTCCGAAAGCAAACGAGATATGCAACCATACCAAATTCGATATTCCGGAGTCAACGGCGCAGTCAAAATTCTATTAAAGGTCATCTCGACAAAAAGTGGGTCCCACTTCCAAAAGCCATTTTAAGTCAAAAAACACAAAATGGCTCGGAATGATATCGAAAACCTCGAGACACAAAAGAAGGGTCAATCTATACAAAACTCGACATTCCGGAGCTAACCACGCTAACAGAATCCTAATCCGAGCGCGTTTACTCAGAATGTTGACCAAAGTGAAACTTAGGCTTAAACTTAAAGTTAAAACGCCTAATCACACCGACTCACATAGAAAACCTCAGGAGTCATGTCGACCATGCTACTAGCCTAAAATGACCTTTTCGGAGCTGATGGAATCGTTCGAATGGGATTCCTATGTCATCTTCTTGAACTTTTGATCGAAAATAATCGTTCAAGGTTCATAAGCTCCAAAACACAAAAACTCACACCAAGACCAAACGAACGACCAGGTGACCGAACTGTCAGTCCCAGCAAGTCATAAATGGCTTGGGGTTGCTACATGAATGCTCTAAACGACACACAGAAGGCAAAACACAGAAATGACCAAGAGGGTCAATATAATATCCACTACTAAAAAGGACATTCGTCCGCGAAAGTAAGGTTCAAGAAGTACCTGAAGGCTCAAACAAGCCGGGAAACTGCTCTCGCATCTCCTTCTCGGTATGCCAGGTGGCTTCCTCGACTGGACGATGCCTCCAACGGACCTTAACAACAGGAATGGCTCTCGAGCGTAATCTCCTCACATCACTGGCTAGAATGGCAAGTGGCTCATCTACAAATGTCAAACAATCATCCAACTCGACTGCATGATACTGGAGCATATTGGAATCATCAGGAACATACCGCCGCAACATCGAGACAACTGGCTAGAATGGCAAGTGGCTCATCTACAAATGTCAAACAATCATCCAACTCGACTGCATGATACTGGAGCATATTGGAATCATCAGGAACATACCGCCGCAACATCGAGACATGGAAAACCGGCTGGATGGCTGAAAATGCTGGAGGTAGGGCCAACTCATAAGCAACCTCCCCAACTATCCTGAGTATCTCAAAAGGCCCAATGTACCTGGGGCTAAGCATGCCCCGCCTACCAAACCTCATCACGCCCTTCATGGGTGACAAATGGAGGAATACCCGATCACCTACAGAGAATCTCAAAGGTCGACGCCTCCAATCCACATAACTCTGGTGCCTACTCTGAGCCATCCTGAATCTATCCTGAATCACTCTCACCTGGTCCAAAGCCTCCTGAAGCAAATCCGTACCACGCGGCCTAGGCTCTGTAGACTAAAACCAACCAATTGGAGAGCGATAACGCCTACCACATAAGGCCTCGAACGGAGCCATATGAGTGCTAGAATGGTAGCTGTTGTTATACACAAACTCCGCCAAAGGAAAGAACTGGTCCGAATTACCACCAAACTCCAAAACACAAGCCCACAACATGTCCTTAAGGACCTGAATAGTATGCTCCGACTGACCATCAGTCTTCGGGTGGAAAGCTGTGTCAAGTTCAACCCGAGTGCCCAACCCATCTTGAAAGGTCCTCCAAAAGCTAGACGTTAACTGAGAACTCCGATCTGATATAATAGAAACTGGCACCCCATGAAGTTGAACCACCTCCCGAATGTAGATACGAGCCAACCTCTCAGCGCTAAATGAAGACTGAACAGGAAGGAAATGTGCTGACTTGGTCAATCGATCAACGATGACCCAAATGCTATCAACACCTCTAGAAGTCCGCAGCATCCCCACAATAAAGTCCACAGTGATACGCTCCCACTTCCCTTCCGTAATGGGTAATCTCTGCAACTCACCACCAGGCCTCAAATGCTCGACCTTTACCTGCTGGCAGCATAAGCAACGGGAAATAAAGTGAGCAATATCTCTCCTCATGCCATTCCACCAGTAATGCTGCCTCAGATCACGATACATCTTCGCGGTGCCCGGATGGATACAGTATCTAGACTCACGGCCCTCAGAAAGTATCAACTGTATCAAATACCCAACTCTCAGAACGCAGATGCGGCCGGCGAGTCTCAACACTCCATCAGGAACTAAGGTAGCCTGACTACCATCACCCGCTAATAATTGATCTCTAAGGGCCACCAAGGCCTCATCCTCAAACTGACAACCACAGATCCTATCAAGCAAGGAAGACTGAACTCCCATATGGGTCAAGACACGTCTAGAATATGAGATATCTAACCGATCCATTTTATTGGCTAAGAACTGAATGTCCATAGCCAAGAGTCGCTCCTCAACAAATAAGAAGGCTAGACTACCCATACTCACCGCCTTCTGGCTCAAGGCGTACGCTACCACATTCGCCTTGCCTGGATGATAGAGAATAAAGAGGTCGTAGTCCTTTAGGAGCTCAATCCAGCGACGGTTCCTCAAATTAAGGTCCCTCTGGCTCATGATGTACTGAAGTCTCCTATAATCGGTATAGATCTCACATCGAACTCCATACAAGTAGTGCCTCCAAATCTCAAGCGTGAAAACAACCGTCGCCAACTCCAAGTCATGAGTGGGGTAGTTGCGCTCATAGAACTTAAGTTGTCTCGACGCATAAGCAATAACCCTCCCCTGCTGCATCAATACACAACCCAAACCAGCGCCGGATGCGTCACAATAAACCGTGAAGCCCTCGCCCTCAACCGGAAGAGTCAATATAGGAGCGGTGGTGAATAACTCTTTGAGCCTCAAAAACCTCGCCTTACACTCCTTTGCCAAACAAAGGGAACATAAACACGAGTCAACCGGGTCAGAGGTGCTGCCAAGGTAGAGAAACCTTCCACAAATCTTCTGTAGTAGCCTGCCAGTCCGATGAAGCTCCGAATCTCAGTAACTGAGGTGGGCCTAGCCCAATGACGAATAGCCTCAATCTTCGCCGGATCTACCATAATGCCCTCCTTGGATACTACATGCCCCAAGAGCGCTACAGAGTCTAACCAAAACTAGCACTTTAAGAACTTGGCATAAAGCCGCTGATCTTTCAAAGTCTGGAGCACAACTCTCAAATGCTGCTCATGATCACCCCTACTCCGCCAGTATATCAAAATGTCATCAATCAAGACTATGACGAATGAGTCAAGATAAGGCCTGAACACGCGCGTCATCAAGTCTATAAAGGCAGCAGGGGCATTAGTCAACCCAAATGACATCACCAAGAACTCATAATGGCCATAATGGGTCCTAAATGCAGTCTTAGGGATGTCCGCTGCCCTAATCCTCAACTCGTGGTAACCGGACCTCAAATCAATCTTAGAGAACACTCTAGCTCCTTGTAGCTAGTCAAATAGGCCATCAATCCTAGGTAGAGGATATCGATTCTTCACTGTCACCTTATTCAACTGCCTATAGTGAATGCACATGCGCATCGTACCGTCCCTCTTCTTAAAAAAAAGAATGGGAGCACCCCAAGGTGATAGACATGGTCTGATAAATCCCTTACCCAAGAGATCCTGAAGCTGAAAACTTAGCTCCTTGAGCTCTGCAGGAGCTATCCGATATGTAGGATTAGAAATAGACCGAGTACCTGGATCAAGCTCAATCGGAAAATTAATATCACGCTCTAGGGGTAGACCAGGTAGGTCAGTAGGAAATACATCTAAGAAGTCACGAACAACAGGAACTGACTCAACCGGAGGAAACTCCCTACTCACATCACGCACATAGGACAAATATGATTAGCGTCCACTAGCCACTAGCCTCCTAGCCCGAATAAAAGAGATAACCCCAACTGGTGTGCTACCACGAGATCCCTGCCACACCACCGGAGGAATACCAGGAATGGCTACGGTAACGGTCTTAGAAAACCAATCTAAAACAACGCGATAAGGGGATAACCAGTCCATGCCCAGAATCACATCGAAATCAAGCATGTCAAGCAATTTAAAGTCAACCTGGGTGTCACACCCCTGGATAGTAACTAAGCAAGATCGAAATACCTGATCCACTAATATAGGCTCACCTACGGGGGTCGACACACGCAACGACGCTACCAGAGGCTCATACATCATACTCAATCGAGAGGCATAGTAAACAGAAATTCGTGGGCATCCTCACCCACAGCCCTAGAAAACCTCGGTGGAGTCTACATGAGAAACACACCAAGCATCTTTTGGTCCTCAAGCGGCATAGGTCTATCCGCTGCCAAGGGTTGGACTCCCTCAGGTGGTACCTGGACATGAGGTTCCCTCACTATAGGCTGATCCTGCAGTACTGGTGCTAGTGTAGTTGGGGTGGGTGGCTGGTGCATACCCCAAAGCACACCCAAGAGCTGAGCAATAACGGCTTGGAGATTTGAGGTCAGAACTGGTCCGCGTGGCGGCTGGGCTGGCCCCTGCCCCACCGACTGATCTGGTATACGAGATGCTGGAGGGTCTGCTACTGGCTCTGGATCCTACTCTATCTCCTGGGCTGGTGCTGCGGCCCTGTCTCGACCTCGGGGTCAGTGTCTACCCCAAGCTGGGGCTTTGTCCGTAGGCCTGGGTGCATAACCCCCGGCCGCGCCATCTATCGAGCGAGCCATCCTGTGAAAGAGTGAAACAAGTGAGATCTTAAGGAACCAATAAGACATATGCTGCATGAAAGTGAAACAAAAGAGGAAATGTTCCTAAAAACATCCTGTAGCCTCCCGAAGATAACTTACGGACGTCTTCGCACCTATCTGCAGGAATCTACTAGACGTTAGCTCTGTACAACTGAGACCGATGAACCTGGGGTTCTGATACCAATTTGTCACGACCCGATTTCTCGAGTCATGATGGCACCTACTATACCCTACCAGTAGGTAAGCCAACCCGTAACCCAGAACATCAAGCAATGAGCGAAATGGCAGAAACTAGCGAAAATAACAATCTAAACAAAAAAAACAAGGCGGAAGCTACCCAAAATAAATATATATAGAATTCCCTCCCAGAACCTGGAAGTCACTAGTACAGAACTATCTAATAAAGAGTACAAGTCCCAAAAGAGGACCACAACAGAGCGTGTCTCAAAAGCTACAAGACTAGCTAAACCAAAAGAAGGAGGAAGAACAAACCCAAAATGCCAAGTGCTCGCCCTCGTCTCCGAATCATAGCTGCAAAAGAAAGTTGGAACTAATCACTGCTGGTAACTGGTACTGGGACCTGCATCACGAAACAGATGCAGAGCGTAGCGTGAGTACCAACACAACAGGTACTCAGTAGGCATCATAGGCCGACTGAGCAAAAATGGGGTAAAAATAATAAGAAAGGATAGAATCTTGACACAGAGAGGTCAAAGTTGATATGAAAAGAAAGCACACGAGCATACCAGAAACAAACTAAGTACACTAAACTAAACCTAACTGGACCCCAATATGCCCAGAAGGTATATTCGTGCGCAAGCTCAAATAAAACTTGACGTACCCCCATAAGCCCGACAAGTACACAGAAAAGCTAACTCTACTGAGAAAGAAGAAAGCCGGGATCCCAGCCCAACGTAACTAACATAATCCATCAGACTCCATCCAGCCAGCAATGCAATCCCAGCCCAGCTATAAAGACTGACCCTAGGGGGCACCAAACCAAACAGTCCACTCCCAGCCCCACTAGAAAGAGGGACCCATGAGTGAGGTAGATAGCGCGAGTCGTCCTACCATGCAGTCAGCTCCCAGCCCAGCTAGAAAGAGCGACTCGGGGACACCCAGCAAACAGCACACTCCCAGCCCAGCTAGAAGGAGTGGCTCGGGGGCGATCGCTGATATCACCGAGTCTACCCAGCCAGCGATATGTTCATAACCCAGCTAGAAATAATGACCCCGGAAGTGATGGTATCTACAATAGGATCCAATCCAACAACAACTACCGTGGAACGCCGTCCACTCTAAGAGATCACAGAAAAGGCCCCAAGCCTATACTAATCTCAATCCCACGACCTCTAGTGATGTACCAAACCTTCGAGAATGCGTCGGAACCGCAGAATGAGAGGGAAAAGATACAGAAGTGCAGCAAGCAGCGATAACGCCTAATCTAAGGGTCAAACTATCAGACTCAAGTCTGCTATTCTAGTCTACAAGGAGCTAAGTCATCCGAACGATGTCGGCAGAAAGTCAAGGCTATCCAGCCCACACGGGTCATAAATCTAAGGCAATGCTAGCCTAACCTAGACTAAGGACATCATACTTACGGTTAAGGATGAACAAGGCATACAATACATAGCATACAGTAACATTTTAGCACATAAGCATGCAACTCTACTAAACTGGTTAACATGATACTATACCCAAAATATGGCCAATCGATCCTAACATGAGGTATCTAATCAAATTAAGGTAGTAAACTGGTACCCACCCCCAATTCACTCCAATCGACATGTTTTTACACAATTAAGCTCAACCTACAACAAAGGAAGTCGTAGCCTACCTTAAGGCCGATGTCGCGGTCTCCAAATTACTTTACTGGAGCATTCCCTATCCGAACGACCTCAAAATGCTGCCCCTCTATCAAAAATAGAGTCAGAATATTATTACGGTCGTTTAGATATCAAAATCACAAAAAACGGAGACGGGTCAATTTTGGAGTCACAACGGGAAGCGTGGGACCTGCACCGAACTGTCTGAAATTGACTCCGTCAAGAAACCCTTAACGGCACCCCAAACTTGTGTTCCAAAATGGAACATAATTCGAGGCTCAAAACACAGCAAAAACCAACAAGCAAGAAACCACACTTTAATCAACTAAAAGAAAACCTATAGCAGCAGTCAAAATTCAGAATACATGAGAATCGAAAGGTGCCCAACACTCTTTGAACACACTACGACGAAGTAGCGACAATTCTCAACATGTGGGACTTCGAATCACCCAAAACCGCGCCAAAATTAAAGAGATATGACCAAAACAAGAATGCCAAAACCAAAGGCTCAAAAAAGGAACTGCAGTCAGATTAATCACGAAATTACCTTGAACTACGCAAACCCAACAACTTCTGAGCACTCTACAGTGAAGCCACCGAAAATACGAAGCTCCTGCACTTTGAATCGCCTAATTCGGATAAAAGATGAGAAAGTTATGAGAGTTTGAAGGTTTGGAAAATGTTGCTGATTTTCTGTATTTATAGCAGATTTTCTGCAATATTTCCAAAATTTAAAAACTCCAATAGGGTGCTCCGAACTTGTTCGGAACCCCGTGCACGCAAACGAGATATGTACCATACTAAATTCGATATTTCGGACTGAATGGCGCAGCCAAAATATCCATCAAAGGTCATCTCGATAAAAAGTGGGTCCCACTTCCAAAAGCCATTTTAATTCAAAAACCACAGAAGGGCTCAAAAAGATATCGAAAACCTCGGGACACAAAAGAAGGGTCAATTTAGACAAAACTCGGCATTCCGGAGATAACCGCGCTAACGGAATCCTAATCCGAGCGCGTTTACTCAGAATGTTGATCAAAGTCAAACTTAGGCTTAAACTTAAAGTTAAAATGCCTAATCGCACCGACTCATACTGAAAACCTCGGGAGTCATGTCGACCATGCCACTAGCCTAAAATGACCCTTTCGGAGCGGATGGAATCAGTAGAATGGGATTCCGATGACATCTTCTTGAACTTTTGATAAAAAATGATCGTTCAAGGTTCATAAGCTCCAAAACGCAAAAACACGCACCAAGACCAAACGGTCGACTAGGTGACCGAACTGTCAGTCCCAGCAAGTAATAAATAACTTGGGGTGTCTACAGAAATGCTCTAAACGACACACAGAAAGCAAAACACAGAAATGACCAAGAGGGTCATTACAATATCCACTACTAAAAAGGACATTCGTCCATGAAAGTAAGGGTCAAGAAGTACCTGAAGGCTCAAACAAGCCGGGAAACTGCTCTTGCATCTCCTGCTCGGTATGCCAGGTAGCCTCCTCGACTGGACGATGACTCCAACGGACCTTAACAACAGGAATGGCTCTCGAGCGCAATCTCCTCACATCACTTGCTAGAATGGCAACTGGCTCGTCCACATTCCCCTTGCCTGGATTTTAGAGAATAGAGAGGTCGTAGTCCTTCAGGAGCTCAATCCATCGACACTGCCTTGAATTAAGGTCCCTGTGGCTCATAATGTACTGAAGACTCCTATAATCGTTATAGATCTCACATCGAACTCCATACAAGTAGTGCCTCCAAATATTAGGCGCGAAAACTACCTCCGCCAACTCCAAGTCTTGAGTGGGGTAGTTGCGCTCATGGACCTTAAGCTGCCTCGACGCATAAGCTAAAAACCCACCACTACTGCATCAATACACAACCTAAACCAGCGCCGAATGCCCTCGCCCTCAACCGGAAGAGTCAATATAGGAGCGGTGGTGTAACGACCCGGAAAATGATAGAGTGAAAATAGAGTCTCACCTGTGATTTTAGAGTCGAGAACTTAATGAAATATTTATATTTGAATTTGACCCAAAAAGTTTTTAAAAATGTGCTTCGGAAGTTACCAGAAACTTGTTTAGCTGTATATAAAAAGATCCGTTTCGTTTTTCGAAAATCCGACTTCATATTCTTGTTTAGGGGGTCAAATTGAGTGGGAAATGGGTCTAACCCAAATTTTAGAGCAACCGTATCAAAATCCGAAATTTCCAAGTGAAGCCTTTTTCGAGGGTCTACTTTGGAGGGTCATATCTCCTAGCACACAAATTATTTGGGTGGCCAATAATATATCCATGGAAAGCCCTTTGAGTTAGCTACCTAACGCACTTCGTTTCACCTCATTCGGAGTTCGGACGAAGAAGTTATGCCCATTTTCGTAAAATCTGTCCGGCAGAAAAAGACAATTTCCAGTAGCTAATTTTACTGTTCACCCGCCCCATTTTTTTTTCTAAGTGTTGGACGATTTTTCCAAAGGGCATATGTTATTTCCTATATACCATTAGTTCATTCCCATCCCTAAAAACATTTCCCTCACTTCTCAAATATTCTCTCCAACTCAAGAAGAAGAAGAAGTGGGAGCTAGGGCTTTGGATTCAAGGCTTTCTTCATCAAATTTCGTGGGAGATCATAGCAAAGGGATGGTGGCTTTTGA
>NW_006239047.1:628630-636987 GCF_000226075.1 Solanum tuberosum
TTTTGTGTACTAACCCATATTCTTCATATTTTTACTATAAGTGTAGGTTCCGGCAAGTGATCCCTCCTAGCTAGTTTGAAGTGTTGGATTGCTTTCCTCCAAGACTTGGTATGTCCTCATGGATTCGAGGATAAGACTTTTAAGTTCTTTTGTTCATGTAATAGACACTTTTAGTTTGTTTTGATTGTAAAGGGCCGTGTCCCTACTTATATTTTGTGACTGTGTCTAAGATGACCATGTGAGACTTAGACTTCCGCTGTGTGTTTTTAGAGTTGTTTTAATGAAGTTTAAATGTGTGGATGTAAATAAGTTTTTTTTTATTCCGCACTATTTTCATTATTGAATGCAATGAATGACTATGTGGCTCGTATAAGACCCCTTCGGGGTCGAATACGCCATGTTACGACTAGGGGGTACTCTCGGGTCGTGACAGGTGGTCAATAATCCTTGAGCCTTAAAAAGCTTGCCTCACACTCCTCTAACCAAACAAAAGGGAACATAAACACGAGTCAACCTGGTCAGAGTTTCTGCCAAGGTAGAGAAACCTTCCACAAATCGTCTGTAGTAGCCTGCAAGTCTGATGAAGCTCCGAATCTCAGTAACTGAGGTGGGCCTAGCCCAATCACGAATAGCCTCAATCTTCGCCGGATCTACCATAATGCCCTCCTTGGATACAACATGCCCTAAGAACGCTACAGAATCTAACCAAAACTGGGACTTTGAGAACTTGGCATAAAGCCGCTGATCTCTCAAAGTCTGGAGCACAACTCTCAATTGCTGCTCATGATCACCCTACTCTGCGAGTATATCAAAATGTCATCAATCATGACTATGATGAAGGAGTCAAGATAAGGCCTGAACACGCGCGTCATCAAGTCCATAAAGGCAGCAGGGGCATAAGTCAACTCAAATGACATCACTAAAAACTCATAACGTCCATAATGGGTCCTAAATGCAGTCTTATGAATGTCCGCTGCCCTAATCCTCAACTGGTGGTAACCGGACCTCAAATCAATCTTAGAGGACACTGAAGCTCCCTGTAACTGGTCAAATGGGTGATCAATTCTAGGTAGAGGATATTGATTCTTCACTGTCACCTTATTCAACTGCCTATAGTCAATGTACAAGCGCATCGTACCGTCCCTCTTCTTAACAAAAAGAACGGGAGCACCCCAAGGTGATATATTAGGTCTGATAAATCCCTTAGCCAAGAGATCCTGAAGCTGAACACTGACCTCCTTGAGCTCTGCAGGATCCATCCGATATGGAGGAATAGAAATAGGCGAGTACCTGGCACAAGCTCAATCGGAAAATCAATATCACGCTCTCGGGGTAGGCCAGATAGGTCAGTACGAAACACATCTAAAAAGTCACGAACAACAGGAACTGACTCAATCGAAGAAAACTCCCTACTCACATCACACACATAGTCCAAATATGATAAGCATCCACTAGCCACTAGCGTCCTAGCCCGAATAAAAGAGATAACCCCAATTGGTGTAATACCACGAGATCACTACCACACCACCGGAGGAATACCAGGAATGGCTAAGGTAATGGTCTTAGAAAAGCAATCGAAAACAGCGCGATTAAGGGATAACCAGTCGATGCCCAGAATCACATCGAAATCAACCATGTCAAGCAATATAAGGTCAGTCCGGGTGTCACGCCCCTGGATAGTAACTAAGCAAGATCAAAATACCTGATCCACTACTAAATACTCACCCACGGGCGTCGACATAAGCAACGGCGCTACCAGAGGCTCAGACATCATACTCAATCGATAGGCATAGTAAACAGAAACATACGAAAAAGTAGAGCTCGGATCAAATAAAGGCAAGATGGGCTACTGGCATAAAAGAATCGTACCTGTGATAACATCGTCTGATGCCTCAGCCTCTGCCCTCGCTGGAGCTGCATAGAAATTGATATGTCTGCCTCTGCCCTGACCATCAAACCTACCACCTGACCAGCCACCTCGAAGACCACCCCGTATACCCTGTTGGCCACCTCTATGATCCTGACCCTGACCACGGCCTCTAGCTGGAGGTGCTGGTAAAGCTGGGGGAGCTGCATGAGGAGCGGGAGCAATCCGACTATGCTAAGGGAGGTCCCTAGCCCAATGACCCATCTCACCACACTCATAGCAACCCTGTCGAGGGAGAATCCCAGAAAAATTACTACCATGGCCTGAAGAACCCGACTGAAACACCTCGCGGCCCTAACTCGAGGTCGACGCCTCTAGTGATGTACCAAACCTTTGAGAATGCGTCGGAACCGCAGAATGAGAGGGAGAAGATACAGAAGTGCAGCAAGCAGCGATAACGCCTAATCTAAGGGTCAAACTATCAGACTCAAGTCTGCTATTCAAGTCTACAAGGAGCTAAGTCATCCGAACGACGTCGGCAGAAAGTCAAGGCTATCCAGCCCACACGGGTCAGAAGTCTAAGGCAATGCTAGCCTAACCTACACTAAGGACATCATGCCTACGGTTAAGGATGAACAAGGGATACAATACATAGCATACAAGCATATAATAGCATTTAGCACATAAGCATGCAACTCTACTAAACTGGTTAACATGATACTACACCTGAAATATGGCCAATCGATCCTAACATGAGGTATCTAATCAAAGTAAGGTCGTAAACTGGTACCCACCCCTAATTCACTCCGATCGACATGTCTTTACACAATTAAGCTCAATCTAAAATAAAGGAAGTCGTAGCCTACCTTAAGGCCGATCGTGCGCTCTCCAAATCACTTTATTAGAGCTTTCCCTATCCGAATGACCTCGAAATGCTGCCCCACTATCAAAAATAGAGTCACAACGTTATTACGATCATTTAGACACCAAAATCACAACAAACGAACACGGGACATTTTTGTAGTCACAACGGGAATCGTGGGACCCGCACCGAACTGTCCGAATTTGACTCCGTCAAGTGACCCCAAACAGCACTCCAAACTTGTGTTCCAAAATGGAACACAATTTGAGGCTCACGAACTTGTGTTCCAAAATGGAACACAATTCGAGGCTTAAAACACAGCAAAAACCAACAAGCAAGAAACCACACTTTAATCAACTAAAAGAAAACCTATAGTAGCAGTCTAAACTCGGAATACACGAGAATCGAGAGGTGCCCAGTACTCTTTGAACACTCTGCGACAAAGTATCAACAATTCTCAACACGTGAGACTTCGAATCACCCAAAACCGAGCCAAAATTAAAGAGATAAGACCAAAACAAGAATGCCAAAAACAAAGTCTCGAAAGAGGAACTGTAGTCAGATTAATCGCGAAATTACCTTGAACTATGCATACCCAACAACTTCCGAGCACTCTACAGCGAAGCCACCAAAATACGAAGCTCCCGCACTTTGAATCGCCTAATTCGCATAAAAGATGAGAAAGTTATGAGAGTTTTAAGGTTTGGACAATGTTGCTGATTTTCTGCAATATTTCAAAAATTTAAAAACTCTGACGGGGTGCTCCGAACTCGTTCGGAACCCCGTGCAAGCAAACGATATATGCAACCATACCAAATTCGATATTCCGGACTCAACGGCGTTGTCAAAATTTCCATCAAAGGTCATCTCGATAAGAAGTGGGTCCCACTTCCAAAAGCTATTTAAAGTTAAAATCCACAGAAGGGCTCGAAAAGATATCAAAAACCTCGGGACACAAACGAATGGTCAATCTAGACAAAACTCGACATACCGGAACCAACCGCGCTAACGAAATCCTAATCCGAGCGCGTTTACTCAGAATGTTGACCAAAGTCAAACTTAGGTTTAAACTTAAACTTAAGTCGCCTAATCGCACCGACTCACACTGAAAACCTTCGGAGTCATGTCGACCATGCTACTAGCCTCAAATGACCCTTACGGAGCTGATGGAATCATCAGAATTGGATTCCGATGTCATCATCTTGAACTTTCGATCGAAAATGATCGTTCAAGGTTCATAAGCTCCAAGACACAAAAACTCGCACCAAGACCAAACGAACAAATAGGTGACCGAACTGTCAGTCCCAACAAGTCATTAATGACTTGGGGTCGCTACAGGAATGCTCTAAACGACACACAGAAGGCAAAACACAGAAATGACCAAGAGGGTTATTACAATATCCTTTACTAAAAAGGACATTCGTCCGTGAAAGTAAGTGTCAAGAAGTACCTAAAGGCTCAAACAAGCCGGGAAAATGCTCTTGCATCTCCTGCTCGGTCTCCCAGGTAACCTCCTCGACTAGATGATGCTTCCAACGGATCTTAACAATAGGAATGGCTGTCAAATGCATTCTCCTCACATCACTGGCTAGAATGGCAACTGGCTCCTCTACAAATGTCAAACGATCATCCAACTCGACTGCATCATACTAGAGCACATGGTACTTATCAAGAACATACCACCGCAACATCGAGACATGGAAAACCGGATGGATGACTAAAAATATTGGAGCTAGGGCTAACTCATAAGCAACCTCCCCAACTATGTGGGGTATCTCAAAAGGCGTAATGTACTTGGGGCTAAGCATGCCCCGCCTCCCAAACCTTATCACGCCCTTCATGGGGGACACTCAGAGGAATACCCGATCACCAACAAAGAATCTCAAAGGTCGACGCCGCCGATCCGCATAACTCTGGTGCCTACTCTGAGCCATCCTGAGTCTATCCTGAATCACTCTCACCTAGTCCAAAGCCTCCTGAAACAAATCCATACCAAGCGGCCTAGGCTCTGTAGACTCAAACCAACCAATTGGAGAGCGACAACACCTACCATATGAGGCCTCGAACGGGGCCATCTAAATGCTAGAGTGGTAGCTATTGTTATACGCAAACTCCGCCAAAGGCAAGAACTGGTCCCAATTACCACCAAACTCCAAAACACAAACCCGCAGCATGTCCTTAAGGACCTGAATCGTACTCTCCAACTGACCATCAGTCTGTAGGTGGAAAGCTGTGCTAGGGTCAACCTGAGTGCCCAACTCATTCTGAAAGGTCCTCCAAAAGCTAGACGTGAATTGAGAACCCCGATCTGATATAATAGAAACTGGCACCCCATGAAGTCGAACCACCTCCCGAATGTAGATACGAGCCAACCTGTTGACGCTAAATGAAGACTGAACAGGAAGGAAATGTGCAGACTTAGTCAATCGATCAACGATGACCCAAATGCTATCAACATCTCTAGAAGTTCGCGGCAACCCCACAATGAAGTCCATAGTGATACGCTCCCAAGTCCACTCCGGAATGGGTAATCTCTGGAACTCGCCACCAGGCCTCAAATGTTCAGCCTTTACCTACTGGCACCACAAGCAACGGGAAACAAAGTCAACAATATCACTCTACATTGATTTTCTGCAATATTTCCAAAATTTAAAAACCCTGACGGGGTGCTACGAACTCGTTCGGAACCCTGTGCACTCAAACGAGATATGCAACCATACCAAATTTGAAATTTCGAACTCAACGGCGCAGTCAAAATTTCCATCAAAGGTCATCTCGATAAGAAGTGGGTCCCACATCCAAAAGCTAGTTTAAGTCAGAAACCACAGAAAGGCTCGGAAAGATATCGAAAACCTTGAGACACAAAAGAAGGGTCAATCTAGACAAAACTCGACATTCCGGAGTTAACCGCGCTAACGGAATCCTAATCCGAGCGCGTTTACTTAGAATGCTGACCAAAGTCAAACTTAGGTTTAAACTTAAACTTAAGTTGCCTAATCGCACCGACTCACACTGAAAACCTTCGGAGTCATGTCGACCATGCTACTAGCCTCAAATGACCCTTACGGAGCTGATGGAATCATCAGAATTGGATTCCGATGTCATCATCTTGAACTTTTGATCGAAAATGATCGTTCAAGGTTCATAAGCTCCAAAACACAAAAACTCGCACCAAGACCAAACGAACGACCAAGTGACCGAACTGTCAGTCCCAGCAAGTCATAAATGACTTGGGGTCTCTAGAGGAAAGCTTTAAACGACACACAGAAGGCCAAACACAGAAATGACCAAGAGGGTCATTACAATATCCACTACTAAAAAGGACATTCGTCCGCGAAAGTAAGGGTCAAGAAGTACCTGAAGGCTCAAACAAGCTGGGAAACTACTCGCGCACCTCCTGCTCGGTCTTCCAGGTAGCCTCCTCGACTGGATGATGGCTACAACGGACTTTAACAACAGGAATGGCTCTCGAGCGCAATCTCCTCACAATACTGGCTAGAATGGAAACTGGCTCCTCTCTAAATGTCAAACGATCATCCAACTCGACTACATCATACTGGAGCATATGGAATCATCAGGAACATACCGCCGCAACATCGAGACATGGAAAACCGGGTAGATGGCTGAAAATGCTGGAGGTAGGGCCAACTCATAAGCAACCTCCTCAACTATCCGGAGTATCTCAAAAGGACCAATGTACTTGGGGCTAAGCATGCCCCGCCTCCCAAACCTCATCACTCCCTTCATGGTCGATACATGAAGGAATACCCGATCACCAACAGAGAATCTCAAAGGTCAATGCCTCTGATCCGCATATCTCTGGTGCCTACTCTGAGCCGTCCTGAGTCTATCCTGAATCACTCTCACCTGAGCCACTACCTGGCTGGGCCATCTAACTGGTATGCAATGAAGTCAGACCCTCTAGACTCCATAAGGCCCAAAGTGAGAAGCCTCTCACGACAAGTAGTAAGAAACTTGTGGGCATCCTCACCCACAGCCCCAGAAAACCTTGGTGGTGTCAACCTGAGAAACACACCAAGCATCTTCTGGTCCTCAGACGACATAGGTCTATTCGCTGCCAAGGGCTGTACTCCCTCAGGTGGTACCTGGACCTGAGGTTCCCTCACTATAGGCTGATCCTGCAGTACTGGTACTAGTGTAGCTGGGGTGGGTGGCTGGTGTATACCCCCAAGCACACCCAAGAGCTAAGCAATAGCGGCCTAGATATCTGAGGTCAGAACTGGTCCGCGTGGCGGCTGGGCTGGCCCCGGCCCCACTGGCTGATCTGGTATATGGGATGCTGGATGGTCTGCTACTGGCTCTGGATCCTGCTCTCTCTCCTGGGCTGGTGCTGGGTCTCTGTCTGTAGGCCTGGATGCATAACCCCCGGCCGCGCCACCTCGCGAGCGAGCCATCCTGTGAAAGAGTGAAACAAGTGAGATCTTAAGGAACCAATAAGACATATGTTGCACGAAAGTGAAACAAAAGAGGAAATCTTCCTAAAAACATCCTCTAGCCTCCCGAAGATAAGTTACGGACGTCTCCGCACCGATCTGCAGGACTTTACTAGACGTTAGCTCTGTACAAGTGAGATCGATGAACCTGGGCTCTGATACCAATTTGTCACGACCCTATTTCTCGAGTCATGATGGCACCTACTATACCTTACCAGTAGGTAAGTCAACCGGTAACCCAGAACATCAATCAATCAGCGAAAGGGCAAAACTAGCGAAAACAACAATCTAAACAAGAATACCAAGGCGGAAGCAACCCAAAATAAATATATACAGAAATCCCTCCCAGAACCTGGAAGTCACTAGTATAGAGTTACCTAATAAAGAGTACAAGTCCCAAAAGTGGTCCACAACAGAGTGTGTCTCAAAAGCAACAAGACAAGCTAAACCAAAAGAAGGAGGCAGAACAAACCCAAAATGCCAAGTGCTCGCCCTCGTCTCTGAATCACCGCTGGAAAACAAGGTTGGAACTAATCACCGCTGGAAACTGGTACTAGGACCTGCATCACGAAACAGATGCAGAGCGTAGCATTAGTACCAACACAACAAGTACTCAGTAGGCATCATAGGCCGACTAAGCAAAAAGAGGGTAAAAACAATAAGAAATGATAGAATCTAGACACAGAGAGGTCAAAGTGGTTATGAAAAGAAAGCACACGAGCATACCAGAAACAAACTAAGTACACTAAACTAAACCTAACTGGGACCCCCATATGCTCAGAAGGTACACTCGTGCGCAAGCTCAAATAAAACCTGAAACGGACCCCCATAAGCCCCCAGCTAGAAAGAGCGACCCGGGGACACCCAGCCAACAGCACACTCCCAGCCCAGCTAGAAGGAGAGGCCCAGGGGTGATCGCCGAGATCACCGAGTCTACCCAGCCAGCGATAAGTTCCTAGCCCAACTAGAAAGAACGACCCCGGGGGTGATAGTATCTCCAATAGGATCCAATCCAACAACAACCATCCTGGAACGCCGTCACGCCTCGAGTGATGCACCAAACCTTCGAGAATGCGTCGGAACCGCAGAATAAGAGGGAGAAGATACAGAAGTGCAGCAAGTAGCGATAACGCCTAATCTAAGGCTCAAACTATCAGACTCAAGTCTGCTATTC
>NW_006239047.1:637343-652919 GCF_000226075.1 Solanum tuberosum
TAATCAAAGTAAGGTAGTAAACTGGTACCCACCCCCAATTCACTCCAATCGACATGATTTTACACAATTAAGCTCAATCTTAAATAAAGGAAGTCGTAGCCTACCTTAAGGCCGATCGCGCGCTCTCCAAATCACTTTATCAGAGATTTCCCTATTCGAATGACCTCAAAATGTTGCCCCGCTATCAAAAATAGAGTCACAACGTTATTACTATCATTTAGACACCAAAATCACAATAAACGGAGACGGGTCTATTTTGGAGTCACAACGGGAATCGTGGGACCCGCACCAAACTGTCTAAAATTGACTCCGTCATAAGACCCTAAACGGTACCCCAAACTTGTGCTCCAAAATGGAACACAATTCGAGCCTCAAAACACATGAAAAACCAACAAGCAAGAAACCAAACTTTAATCAACTAAAAGAAAACCTACAGCAGCAGTCTAAACTCGGAATACACGAGAATCGAGAGGTTCCCAGTACTTTTTGAACACTCTACGAAGAAGTATCGACAATTCTCAACACGTAGGACTTCGAATCACCCAAAACCGAGCCAAAATTAAAGAGATATGACCAAAACAAGAATGCCAAAAACAAAGGCTTGAAAAAGGAACTGCAGTCAGATTAATCGCAAAATTACCTCGAACTACGCATACCCAGCAACTTCCGAGCACTCTACAGCGAAGCCACCAAAAATACTAAGCTCCCGCACTTTGGACAATGTTGCTGATTTTCTGCACTTATAGCAGACTTTCTACAATATTTCCAAAAGTTAAAAACTCCGACGAGGTGCTTCGAATTCGTTCGGAACCCCGTGAACGCAAACGATATATGCAACCATACCAAATTTGACATTTCGGACTCAATGGCGTAGTCAAAATTTCCATCAAAGGCCATCTCGATAAGAAGTGGGTCCCACTTCCAAAAGCTATTTTAAGTCAAAACCACAGAAGGGCTCGGAAAGATATCAAAAACCTCGGGACACAAAAGAATGGTCAATCTAGAAAAAACTACGACATTCCGAAGCTAACCGCGCTAACAGAATCCTAATCCGAGCGCATTTACTCAGAATGTTGACCAAAGTTAAACCTAGGCTTAAACTTAAACTTAAAACGCCTAATTGCATCGACTCACACTGAAAACCTTCGGAGTCATGTCGACCATGCTACTAGCCTAAAATGACCCTTCCGGAGCTGATGGAATCATCAGAATTGGATTCCGATGTTATCTTCTTGAACATTTGATCGAAAATGATCGTTCAAGGTTCATAAGCTCCAAAACACAAAAACTCGTACCAAGACCAAACGAACAACCAGGTGACCGAACTGTCAGTCCCAGCAAGTCATAAATTTGGGGTCGCTACAGGAACGCTCTAAATGACACACAGAAGGAGAAACACAGAAATGACCAACAGGGTTATTACAATATCCACTTCTAAAAAAGACATTCGTCCGCGAAAGTAAGTGTCAAGAAGTACCTGAAGGGTCAAACAAGCCAGGAAAATGCTCTCGCATGTCCTGCTCGGCCTCCTAGGTAGCCTCATCGACTAGACGATTCTTCCAATGGACTTTAACAACAAGAATGGCTCTCGAGCGCATTCTCCTCACATCACTGGCTAGAATGGCAACTGGTTCCTCTACAAATGTCAAACGATCATCCAACTCAACTACATCATACTGGAGCACATGGTACTCATCAAGAACATACCGCCGCAACATCGAGACATGGAAAACCGGGTGGATAGTTGAAAATGTTGGAGCTAGGGCTAACTCATAAGCAACCTCCCCAACTATGCGGAGTATCTCAAAAGGCCTAATGTACTTGGGGCTAAGCATGCCCCGTCTCCCAAACCTCATCACGCCCTTCATGGGTGACACACGGAGGAATACCCGATCACCAACAGAGAATCTTAAAGGTCGACGCCTGCGATCCGCATAACTTTGGTGCCTACTCTGAGCCATCCTGAGTCTATCCTGAATCACTCTCACCTGGTCCAAAGCCTCATGAAACAAATTCATACCAAGCGGTCTAGGCTCTGTAGACTCAAACCAACCAATTGTAGAGTGAAAACGCCTACCGTATAAGGCCTCGAACGGGGCCATCTGAATGCTAGAATGGTAGCTATTGTAATACGCAAACTCCGCCAAATGCAAGAACTGGTCCCAATTACCACCAAACTCCAAAACACATACCTGCAGCATGTCCTTAAGGACCTGAATCGTACTCTCCGACAGACAATCAGTCTACATGTGGAAAGCTGTGCTAAGGTCAACCTGAGTGCCCAACTCATTTTGAAAGGTCCTCCAAAAGCTAGACGTGAATTGAGAACCCCGATCTGATATAATAGAAACTGACACCCCATGAAGTCGAACCACATCACGAATGTAGATAAAAGCTAACCTCTCGGCGCTAAATGAAGACTGAACATGAAGGAAATATGCAGACTTAGTCAATCGATCAACGATGACCCAAATGTTATCAACACCTCTAGAAGTCCGCGGCAACCCCACAATGAAGTCCATAGTGATACGCTCCCACTTCCATTCCGGAATGGGTAATCTCTGGAACTCGCCACCAGGCCTCAAATGCTCGGCCTTTACCTGTTGGCAGCACAAGCAACGGGAAACAAAGTCATCAATATCTCTCCTTATGCAACTCCACCAGTAATGATTCCTCAGATCACGATACATTTTCGCTGCATGAGGAACGGTAGCAATCTGACAATGCTGAGGGCAATCCCTGGCCCAATGACCCATCTCACCACACTCATAACAACCTTGTCGAGGGCGAATCACAGAAGAACGACTACCATGGCCTGAATAACCCGACGGAAACACCTCGCGGCCCTGACTCAAACTAGTCTCTGTCCGACCACCATCTGATGCCTGAAGAGAGGCCTTTGTAGGTCTGCTAGACTGACCCTATCAAAATCGTCGTCCAACCCTGTCATGATAATCTCTAGACCTGAGGTGGGAGTCACTGTAGCTGCCCTCAAGCCTAGCCCTCTTCTCGCTGCCCCCTTCGGCCTCGCGACGAAGATGCTCCATAGTACTGGCATAGTCAACTATGTCTAAAAAAGATCGACCCGCAGAAACTAAGGACTGGGTATCAAGACGAAGCTGCAATCTCAACCCATGAACAAAGCACCTAACTTGCTCCTCCTCTGTAGATAATATCATCTCGGCAAGACGGGAGAGCTCGTGGAACCTAGTCTCGTACTCAGCCAATGACATGGAGCCCTGCTCCAAGCTGCAGAACTGATCCCTGAGGCGGTTTCTGACGCTACGAGGGATAAATTTTACCAAGAAGTCCTCAGAAAACTCAACTCATGATACTGGTGGAGATCTAGTTGGTATAGTCTGGAATAATGTGCGCCACCACTGCCTGGCTGGCCCATCTAGCTGCTAAGCAATGAAGTTAGCCCCTCTAGACTCCACAAGGCCTAAAGTGCGAAGCCATTCACGACAAGTAGTAAGAAACTCGTGGGCATCCTCACCTACAACCCCAAAAAACCTCGGTGATGTCAACTTGAGAAACACACCAAGCATCTTCTGGTCCTCAAGCGACATAGGTTCATCCGCTGCCAAGGGATGTACTCCATCAGGTGGTACCTGGACCTGAGGTTCTCTCGCTATAGGCTGATCCTACAGTATTGGTTCTAGTGTAGCTGGGGCGAGTGGCTGGTGCATACCCCCAAGCACACCCAAGAGATGAGCAATAGCGGTCTGGAGATCTGAGGTCAGAAGTGGTCCGCGTGGCGGTTGGGCAGGCCCCAGCCGCACCGACTGATCTGGTATACGAGATGCTGGAGGGTCTGATGCTGGCTCTGGATCCTGTTCTCTCTCCTGGGCTGGTGCTACGGCCCTCTCTCGACCTCGGGGTAAACGTCTACCCCAAGCTGGGGCTCTCTCTATAGGCCTGGGTGCATCCCCCCGGTCGCGCCACCTCACAAGCGAGCCATCCTGCGAAAGAGTGAAACAAGTGAGATCTTAAGGAACCAACAAGACATATGCTGCACGAAAGTGAAACAAAAGAGGAAATCTTCCTAAAAACATTCTGTAGCCTCCCGAAGATAGGTTACAGACGTCTCCGCACCGATCTGCACGACTCTACTAAACGTTAGCTCTGTACAAGTGAGACCGATAAACCTGGGGATCTGATACCTATTTGTCACGACCCAATTTCTCGTGTCAGGATGGCTCCTACTATACCCTACCAGTAGGTAAGCCAACCCGTAACCCAGAACATCAAGCAATGAGCAAAAGGGAAGAATCTAGTGAAAACAACAATCTAAACAAGAATAACAAGGCGCAAGAAACCCAAAATAAATATATACAGAAATACCTTCCAGAACCGGAAAGTCACTAGTACAGAGCTATCTAATAAACAATACAAGTCCTAAAAGTGGCCAACAACAAAGCGTGTCTCAAAAGCAACAAGACTAGCTAAACCAAAAGAATGAGACAGAACAAACCCAAAACGCCAAGTGCTCGTCCTCGTCTCCGAATCACAGCTTCAAAAGAAGGCTGGAACTAATCACCGCTGGTAACTGGTACTAGGACCTGCATCAAGAAACAGATGCAGAGTGTAGCATGAGTACTAACAATACAGGTCCTCAGTAGGCATCATAGGCCGATTGAGCAATAAGGGGGTAAAATCAATAAGAAAGGATAGAATCTAGACACAGAGAGGTCAAAGCGGATATGAAAAGAAAGCACACGAGCATACCAGAAACAAACTAAGTACAGTAAACTAAACCTAACTGGACCCCATATGCCCAGAAGGTACACTCGTGCGCAAGCTCACATAAAACGTGAACGAACCCCCATAAGCCCGACAAGTACACAGAAAAGCTAAGTCTACTGAGAAAGAAGAAAACTGGGCTACCAGCCTAAAGTAACTAAGATAATCCATCAGACTCCATCCACCCAGTAGTGCAATCCCAGCCCAGCTAGAAAGAGTGACCCCAGGGGGAACCCAACCAAACAGTCCACTCCCAACCCAGCAAGATAGAGGGACCCGTGAGTGAGGTAGATATCGCGAGTCGTCCTACCATGCAATCAGCTCCCAGCCCAGCTAGAAATAGCGACTCGGTGACACCCAGCCAACAGCACATTCCTATCCCTGCTAGAAGGAGAGACCCGGGGGTGATCGCCGATATCACCGAGTTTACCCAGCCAGTGATACGTTCCCAGCCCAGCTAGAAAGAACACGTTCCCAACCCTGTTAGAAAGAACGACCCCGGGGGTTATGTTATCTCCAATAGGATCCAATCCAACAACAAGTACCGTGGAACCCCGTCCACTTTAAGAGATCACATGAAAGGCTCAAAGCCTATACAATCTCAATCAAACGCCTCTAGTGATGTACCAAACCTTCGTGAATGCGTCGGAACCGCAGAATGAGAGGGAGAAGATACAGAAGTGCAGCAAGCAGCGATAACACCTAATCTATGGGTCAAACTATCAGACTCAAGTCTGCTATTCCAGTCTACAAGGAGCTAAGTCATCCGAATGACGTCGGCAGAAAGTCTAGGCTTTCCAGCCCACACGGGTCATAAGTCTAAGGCAATGCTATCCTAACCTAGAGTAAGGACATCATGTTTACGGTTAAGGATGAACAAGGCATACAATACATAGCATACAAGCATACATTAGCATTTAGCACATAAGCATGCAACTCTACTAAACCGGTTAACATGATACTATACCCGACATATAGCCAATCGATCCTAACATGAGGTATCTAATCAAAGTAAGGTAGTAAACTAGTACCCACCCCCAATTCAATCCAATCAACATATTTTTACACAATTAAGCTCAATCTAAAAGATAGGATCTCGCAGCCTACCTTAAGGCCGATCGCGCGCTCTCCAAATCACTTTATCAGAGCTTTTCCTATCTGAACGACCTCGAAACGCTGCCCCACTATAAAAAATAGAGTCACAAGGTTATTACGGTCGATTAGACACCAAAATCACAACAAACGGAGACGAGTCAATTTTGGAGTCAAAACGGGAATCATGGGACCCACACCGAACCGTCCGAATTTGACTCCGTCAAGAGACCCTAAACAGCACTCCAAACTTGTGTTCCAAAATGGAACACAATCCGAGGCTCAAAACATAGCAAGAACCAACAAGCAAGAAACTACACTTTAAACAACTAATAGAAACCCTACTGCAGCAGCCAAAACTCGAAATAAACGAAAATCAAAAGGTGCCCAGCACTCTTTAAACACTCTACAATGAAGCCACAACAATTCTCAACACGTGGATCTAATCTCGGAATACACGAGAATAAAAAGGTGCCCAACACTCTTTATACACTCTACGATGAAGTCTCGACAATTCTCAACACGTGGCACTTCGAATCACCCAAAGCCGAGCTAAAATGAAAGAGATATGACCAAAAACAAGAATGCCAAAAACAAAGGCTCGAAAAAGGAACTGCAGTCAGGTTAATCGCGAGATTACCTCGAACAACGCATACCCAACAGCTTTCGAGCACTCTACATTGATTTTCTGCAATATTTCACAAATTTAAAAACTCCGATGGGGTGCTACGAACTCGTTCGGAACCCCGTGCACTCAAACGAGATATACAACCATACCAAATTTTGATATTTCGAACACAACGGCGCAGTCAAAATTTCTATCAAAGGTCATTTTGATAGGAAGTGGGTCCCACATCCAAAAGCTATTTTAAGTCAAAAACCACATAAGGGGTAGGAAAGATATCAAAAACCATGGGACACAAGAGTAGGGTCAATCTAGACAAAACCCGACATTCCGGAGCTAACCGCGCTAGCGGAATCCTAATCCGAGCGCGTTTACTCAGAATGTTGACCAAAGTCAAACTTAGACTTAAACTTAAAGTTAAAATGCGTAATCGCTCCGACTAACACTGAAAACCTCGGGAGTCATGTCGCCCATGCTACTAGCCTAAAATGACCCTTCCGAAGCTGATGGAATTGTCAGAATTGGATTCCGATCTCATCTTCTTGATCTTTTGATCGAAAATGATCGTTCAAGGTTCATAAGCTCCAAAACACAAAAACTCGCACCAAGACCAAACGGAGACGGGATAATTTTGGAGTCACAACGGGAATCGTGGGACCCGCACCGAACTGTCTGAAATTGACTCCATCAACAGACCTTAAACGGTACCCCAAACTTGTGTTCCAAAATGGAACACAATTCGAGGCTCAAAACACTGCAAAAACCAACAAGCAAGAAACCACACTTTAATCAACTAAAAGAAAACCTACAGCACCAGTCTAAACTCGAAATACACGAGAATCGAGAGGTGCCCAGTACTCTTTGAACATTCTACGATGAAGTATCAACAATTCTCAACATGTGGGACTTCGAATCACCCAAAACCGAGCCAAAATTAAAGAGATATGACCAAAACAAGAATGCTAAAAACAAAGTTTCGAAAAAGGAACTGCAGTCAGATTAATCACAATATTTCCTCGAACTACGCATACCCAACAACTTCCGAGTACTCTACAGCGAAGCCACCGAAAATACGAAGCTCCCGCACTCTGAATCGCCTAATTCGCATAAAAGATGAGAAAGTTATGAGAGTTTTAAGGTTTGGACAATGTTACTGATTTTCTGCACTTAGAGCAGACTTTCTGCAATATTTCACAAACTTAAAACTCCGACGGGGTGCTCCGAACTCGTTCGGAACCCCGTGAACGCAAACGATATATGCAACCATACCAAATTCGATATTTCAGACTCAACGGAGTAGTAAAAATTTCCATCAAAGGTCATCTCGATAAGAAGTGGGTCCCACTTCTAAAAGCTATTTTAAGTCAAAATCCATAGAAGGGCTCGAAAAGATATCGGAAACCTCGGGACACAAAAGAATGGTCAATCTAGACAAAACTCGACATTCCAGAGCTAACCGCGCTAACGGAATCCTAATCCGAGCGCGTTTACTAAGATTGTTGACCAAAGTCAAACTTAGGCTTAAACTTAAAGTTAAAACGCCTAATCGCACCGACTCACACTGAAAACCTTCGGAGTCATGTCGACAAAAACTCGCACCAAGACCAAACGAACGACCAGGTGACCGAACTGTCAGTCCCAGCAAGTCATAAATGACTTGGGGTCGCTATAGGAACACTCTAAACAACACACAGAAGGTAAGACACAGAAATGACCATGAGGGTCATTACAATATCCACTACTAAAAAGGACTTTCGTCCGCGAAAGAAAGGATCAAGAAGTACCTGAAGGCTCAAACAAGCTGGGAAACTGCTCTCGCATCTCCTGCTCGGTCTCCCAGGTAACCTCCTCGACTAGATGATGCTTCCAACGGATCTTAACAATAGGAATGACTCTCGAGCGCATTCTCCTCACATCACTGGCTAGAATGGCAACTGGCTCCTCTACAAATGTCAAACGATCATCCAACTCGACTGCATTATACTGGAGCACATGGTACTCATCAGGAACATACCGCCGCAACATCGAGACATGGAAAACCGGGTGGATGACTTAAAATGTTGGAGCTAGGGCTAACTCATAAGCAACCTCCCCAACTATGCGGAGTATCTCAAAAGGCCTAATGTACTTGGGGCTAAGCATGCCCCGCATCCGAAACCTCATCACGCCCTTCATGGGCGACACACGGAGGAATACCCGATCACCAACAAAGAATCTCAAAGGTCGATGCCTCCGATCCGCATAACTCTGGTGCCTACTCTGAGCCATTCTGAGTCTATCCTGAATCACTCTCACCTGGTCCAAAGCCTCCTGAATCAAATCCATACCAAGCAGCCTAGGCTCTGTAGACTCAAACCAACCAATTGGAGAGCGACAACGCCTACCATATGAGGCCTCGGACGGGGCCATCTAAATGCTTGAGTGGTAGCTATTGTTATACGCAAACTCCGCCAAAGGCAAGAACTGGTCCCAATTACCACCAAACTCCAAAACATAAACCCGCAGCATGTCCTTAAGGACCTGAATCGTACTCTCCGACTGACCATCAGTCTGCGGGTGGAAAGTTGTGGTAAGGTCAACCTGAGTGCCCAACTTATTCTGAAAGGTCCTCCAAAAGCTAGACGTGAATTGAGAACCCCGATCTGATATAATAGAAACTGGCACCCCATGAAGTCGAACCACCTCCCGGATGTAGATACGAGCCAACCTTTCGACGCTAAATGAAGACTGAACAGGAAGGAAATGTGCAGACTTGGTCAATCGATCAACGATGACCCAAATGTTATCAACATCTATAGAAATTCGCGGCAACCCCACATTGAAGTCCATAGTGATACGCTGCCACGTCCAACCCGTAATGGGTAATCTCTGGAACTCGCCACTAGGTCTCAAATGATCAGCCTTTACCTACTGGCAGCACAAGCAACGGAAAACAAAGTCAACAATATCACTTTACATTGATTTTCTGCAATATTTCCAAAATTTTAAAACTCCGACGGGGTGCTACGAACTCGTTCGGAACTCCGTGCACTCAAACGAGATATGCAACCATAACAAATTTGATATTTCGAACTCAACGACGTAGTCAAAATTTCCATCAAAGGTCATCTCGATAAGAAGTGGGTCGCACATCCAAAAGCTATTTTAAGTAAAAAACCACAGAAGGGCTCGGAAAGATATCGAAAACCTTGGGACACAAAAGAAGGGTCAATCTAGACAAAACCCGACATTTCGGAGCAAACTGCACTAACGGAATCCTAATCCGAGCGCGTTTACTCAGAATGTTGACCAAAGTCAAACTTAGACTTAAACTTAAAGTTAAAACGCCTAATCGCTCCGGCTAACACTGAAAACCTCGGGAGTCATGTCGACCATGCTACTAGCCTAAAATGACCCTTCCGAAGCTGATGGAATTGTACGAATTTGATTCTGCTCTCATCTTCTTGAACTTTTGATCGAAAATGATCGTTCAAAGTTCATTAGTTCCAAAACACAAAAACTCGCACCAAGACCATACGAACGACCAGGTGACCGAACTGTCAGTCCTAGCATGTCATAAATGACTTGGGGTATCTACATGAAAGCTTTAAACGACACACAGAAGGCCAAACACAAAAATGACCAAGAGGGTCATTACAATATCCACTACTAAAAAGGACATTCATCCGCGAAAGTAAGGGTCAAGAAGTACCTGAAGGCTCAAACAAACCGGGAAACTACTCTCGCACCTCCTGCTCGGTCTTCAAGGTAGCCTCCTCGACTGGACGATGCCTACAACGGACTTTAACAACAGGAATGGCTCTCGAGCGCAATCTCCTCACAATACTGGCTAGAATGGCAACTGCCTCCTCTCTAAATGTCAAACGATCATCCAACTCGACTACATCATACTGGAGCATATGAGACTCATCAGGAACATACCGCCGCAACATCGAGACATGGAAAACCGGGTAGATGGCTGAAAATACTGGAGGTAGGGCCAACTCATAAGCAACCTCCCCAACTATCCGGAGTATCTCAAAAGGACCAATGTACTTGGGGCTAAGCATGCCCCGCCTCCCAAACCTCATCACTCCCTTCATGGGCGATACACGGAGGAATACCCGATCACCAACAGAGAATCTCAAAGGTCAATGCCTTCGATCCGCATATCTCTGTTGCCTACTCTGAGCCGTCCTAAGTCTATCCTGAATCACTCTCACCTGGTCCAAAGCCTCATGAAGCAAATCCGTACCACGCGGCCTAGGCTCTGTATAATCAAACCAACCAATTGATGAGCGACAACGCCTACCATATAAGGCCTCGAACGGGGCCATATGAATGCTAGAATGGTAGCTGTTGTTATACGCAAACTCCACCAAAGGCAAGAACTGGTCCCAATTACCACCAAACTCCAAAACACAACCCCGCAGCACGTCCTTAAGGACCTGAATAGTGCGCTCTGACTGACCATCAGTCCGCGGGTAGAAAGTTGTGCTAAGATCAACCCGAGTGCCCAACTCATCCTGAGAGGTCCTCCAAAAGCTAGACGTGAACTGAGAACTCCGATCTGATATAATAGAAACTGGAACCCTATGAAGTCGAACCACCTCCCGAATGTAGATACGAGCCAACCTCTCGGTGCTAAATTAGGACTGAACAGCAAGGAAATGTGCTAAATTGGTCAATCGATCAACGATGACCCAAATGCTATCAACATCTCTAGAAATTCGCGGCAACCCCACAATGAAGTCCATAGTGATACGCTCCCACGTCCACTCCAAAATGGGTAATCTCTGGAACTCGCCACCAGGACTCAAATGCTCAGCCTTTACCTGCTGGCAGCACAAGCAACGGGAAACAAAGTCAACAATATCTCTCCTCATGCCACTCCATCAGTAATGCTGCCTCAGATCACGATACATCTTAATTGTGCCCTGATGGATAGAGTATCTAGACTCATGGCCCTCAGAAAGTATCAACTGTATCAAATCCCTAACTCTCGGAACACAGATGCGGCCGGTGAATCTCAACACTTCATCAGGATCTAAGGTAGCCTGACCACCATCACCCGCTAATACTCGATCTCTAAGGGCCCCGAAGGCCTCATCCTCAAAGTGACAACCACGGATCGTATCAAGCAAGGAAGGCTGAACACCCATATGGGCCAAGACACGTCTAGAATCTGAGATATCCAACTGAACCATGCTATTGGCTAAGAACTGAATGTCCATAGCCAATGGTCGCTCATCAACAAATAAGAAGGCTAGACTACCCATACTCACCACCTTCCGTCTCAAGGCGTCCGCTACCACATTCGCCTTGCCTGGATATTAGAGAATAGATAGGTCGTAGTCCTTCAGGAGCTCAATCCATCGACACTGCCTTGAATTAAGGTCCCTCTGGCTCATAATGTACTCAAGACTCCTATAATCGTTATAGATCTCACATTGAACTCTATACAAGTATTACATCCAAATTTTAAGCGCGAAAACTACCGCCGCTAACTCCAAGTCATGAGTGGGGTAGTTGTGCTCATGGACCTTAAGCTGCCTCGACGCATAGGCAATAACCCACCCCTACTGCATCAATACACAACCCACACCAGTGCCGAATGCATCACAATAAACCGTGAAGCCCTCGCTCTCAACCGGAAGAGTCAATATAGGAGCGGTGGTCAATAATCCTTGAGCCTCCAAATGCTCGCCTCACACTCCTCTGACCAAACAAAGGGAACATAAACACGAGTCAACCAGGTCAGAGGTGCTGCCAAGGTAGAGAAATCTTGCACAAATCGTCTGTAGTAGCCTGCTTGTCCGATGAAGCTCCGAATCTCAGTAACTGAGGTGGGCCTAGCCCAATGACGAATAGCCTCAATCTTCGCCGGATCTACCATAATGCCCTCCTTGGATACTACATGCCCCAAGAACGCTACAGAGTCAAACCAAAACTGGCACTTTAAGAACTTGGCATAAAGCCGCTGATCTCTCAAAGTCTGGAGCACAACTCTCAAATGCTGCTCATGATCACCCCTACTCCGCGAGAATATCAAAATGTCATCAATCAAGACTATGACGAAAGAGTCAAGATAAGGCCTGAAAACGCGCTTCATCAAGTCTATAAAGGCAGCAGGGGCATTAGTCAACCCAAATGACATCACAAAGAACACATAATGGCCATAATGGGTCCTAAATGCAGTCTTAGGGATGTCCGCTGCCCTAATCCTCAACTAGTGGTAATCGGACCTCAAATCAATCTTAGAGGACACTAAAGCTCCCTGTAGCTGGTCAAATGGCTGATCAATTCTAGGTAGAGGATATTGATTCTTCACTGTCACCTTATTCAACTGCCTATAGTCAATGTACAAGCGCATCGTACCGTTCCTCTTCTTAACAAAAAGAACGGGACCGCCCCAAGGTGATACACTAGGTCTGATAAATCCCTTACCCAAGAGATCCTGAAGCTGAACACTGAGCTCCTTAAGCTCTGCAAGATCCATCCGATATAGAGGAATAGAATTAGGCGAGTACCTGGCACAAGATGAATCGGAAAATCAATATCACGCTCTGGGGGTAAGCCAGGTAGGTCAGTAGGAAACACATCTAAGAAATCACGAACAACAGGAACTGACTCAACCGGAGGAAACTCCCTACTCACATCACGCACATAGGCCAAATATGATAAGCATCCACTAGCCACTAGCCTCCTCGTCCGAATAAAAGAGATAACCCCAACTGGTGTAATACCACGAGATCCCTGCCACACCACCGGAGGAATACCAGGAATGGCTAAGGTAACGGTCTTAGAAAAGGAATCTAAAACAGCTCGATAAGGGGATAACCAGTCCATGCCCAGAATCACATCGAAATCAACCATGTTAAGCAATATAAGGTCAGCCCGGGTGTCACGCCCCTGGATAGTAACTAAGCAAAATCAAAATACCTGATCCACTACTGAAGACTCACCCACGGGCGTCGACACACGCAACGACGCTACCAGAGGCTCAGACATCATACTCAATCGAGAGGCATAGTAAACAGAAACATACGATAAAGTAGAGCTCGGATCAAATAAAGGCAAGGTGGGTTACTGGCATAGAAGAATCGTACCTGTGATAACATCGTCTGATGCCTCAGCCTCCGCCATCGCTGGAGCTGCATAGAAATGGATATGTCTGCCTTTGCCCTGACCATCAATCCTACCATTTGACCTGTCTCCTCAAGAACCACCTCGTATACCCTACTGGCCACCTCTACGGTACTGACCCTGACCACGGCCTCTAGCTGGAGGTGCTAGTAAAGCTGGGGGAGCTGCAAGAGGAGCGGGAGCAATCCGACTATGCTGAGGGCGGTCCCTAGCCCAATGACCCATCTAACCACACTCATAGCAACCCTGTCGAGGGCGAATCCCAGAAGAACGACTACCATGGCCTGCAGAACCCGACTGAAACACCTCGCGGCCCTGACTCGAACTAGCTTCACTCCGACCACCATCGGATGCCTGAAGAGAGTTCTGTGTAGGTCTGGTAGACTGACCCTGTCAAAATCGTCGTTCGGCCCTGTCATGATAATATCTAGACCTGGGGCGGGAGTCACTGTAGCTGCCCTAATAGCTAGCCCTTTTCTCGCTGCCCATTGGGCCTCACGACGAAGATGCTCCATAGTACTGGCATGGTCAACTATGTCTAAAAAAGATCGACCCGCAGAAACTAAGTACTGGGTCTCAAGCCGAAGCTGCATTCTCAACCCACGAACAAAGAACCTAACTCGCTCCTCCTCTGTAGGTAATATCATCTCGGCATGATGGGAAAGCTCGTGAAACCTAGTCTCGTACTCTTCCACCAACATAGAGCCCTTCTCCAACCTGCAGAACTGATCCCTGAGGCGGTCTCTAACGGCTACGAGGGATAAACTTTTCCAAGAAGTCCTCAGAAAACTCATCCTATGATACCGGTGGAGATCAAACTGGTCTGGTCTAAATGAATGTGCGCCACCACTACCTGGCTGGCCCATCTAACTGGTATGCAATGAAGTCATCCCCTCTAGACTCCAGAAGGCCCAAAGTGCGAAGCCTCTCACGGCAAGTAGTAAGAAACTTGTGGGCATCCTCATCCACAGCCCCAGAAAACCTTGGTGGTGTCAACCTGAGAAACACACCAAGCATCTTCTGGTCCTCAGACGACATAGGTCTATCCGCTGCCAAGGGCTGTACTCCCTCAGGTGATACCTGGACCTGAGGTTCCCTCACTATAGGCTGATCCTGCAGTACTGGTACTAGTGTAGCTGTGGCGGGTGGCTGGTGTATACCCCCAAGCACACCCAAGAGCTAAGCAATAGCGGCCTGGATATCTGAGGTCAGAACTGGTCCGCGTGGAGGCTGGGTTGGCCCCGGCCCCAACGGCTGATCTGGTATACGGGATGCTGGATGGTCTGCTATTGGCTCTGGATCCTGCTCTCTCTCCTGGGCTGGTGTTGGGTCTCTGTCTATAGGCCTGGATGAATAACCCCCGGCCGCGCCACCTCGCGAGTGAGCCATATTATGAAAGAGTGAAACAAGTGAGATCTTAAGGAACCAATAAGACATATGTTGCACGAAAATGAAACAAAAGAGGAAATCTTCCTAAAAACATCCTCTAGCCTCCCGAAGATAAGTTATGGACGTCTCCGCACCGATCTGCAGGTCTTTACTAGACTTTAGCTCTGTATAAGTGAGATCGATTAACCTGGGCTCTGATACCAATTTTTCACGACCCTATTTCTCGAGTCATGATGACACCTACTATACCCTACCAGTAGGTAAGCCAACCGGTAACCCAGAACATCAATCAATCAGCGAAAGGGTAAAAACTAGCGAAAACAACAATCTAAACAAGAATAACAAGGCGGAAGCAACCCAAAATAAATATATACAAAAATCCCTCACAGAACCTGGAAATCACTAGTATAGAGTTATCTAATAAAGAGTACAAGTCCCAAAAGTGGTCCACAACAAAGTGTGTCTCAAAAGCAACAAGACAAGCTAAACCAAAAGAAGGAGGTAGAACAAACCCAAAACGCCAAGTGCTCGCCCTCGTCTCTGAATCACCGCTGGAAAACAAGGTTGGAACTAATCACCGCTGGTAACTGGTACTAGGACCT
>NW_006239047.1:653251-653432 GCF_000226075.1 Solanum tuberosum
AGCCAGCAGCACACTCCCAGCCCAGCTAGAAAGAGAGGCCCGGGGGCGATCGCCGATATCACCGAGTCTACCCAGCCAGCGATACGTTCCTAGCCCAATTAGAAAGAACGACCCCGGGGGTGATGGTATCTCCAATAGGATCCAATCCAACAACAACCACCGTGGAACGCCGTCCACTCTA
>NW_006239047.1:653455-655293 GCF_000226075.1 Solanum tuberosum
GGCTCCAAGCCTATACTATCTCAATCCCACGCCTCGAGTGATGCATCAAACCTTCGAGAATGCGTCGGAACCGCAGAATAAGAGGGAGAAGATACAGAAGTGCAGCAAGTAGCGATAACGCCTAATCTAAGGCTCAAACTATGAGATTCAAGTCTGCTATTCCCGTCTACAAGGAGCTAAGTCATCCGAACGCCGTCGGCAGTAAGTCAAGGCTATCCAGCCCACACGGGTCATAAGTCTAAGGCAATGCTAGCCTAACCTAGACTAAGGACATCATGCTTACGGTTAAGGATGAACAAGGCATGCAACACATAGCATACAATAGCATTTAGCACATAAACATGCAACTCTACTAAACTGGTTGACATGATACTATACCTGAAATATGGCCAATCGATCCTAACATGAGGTATCTAATCAAAGTAAGGTAGTAAACTGGAACCCTCCCCCAATTCACTCCAATCGACATGATTTTACACAATTAAGCTTAATCTGAAATAAAGGAAGTCGTAGCCTACCTTAAGGCCGATGGCGCGCTCTCCAAATCACTTTATCGGAGCTTTCCCTATCCGAATGACCTCGAAATGCTGCCCCGCTATAAAAAATAGAGTCACAACGTTATTACGATCGTTTAGACACCAAAATCACAATAAACGGAGACGGGTCTATTTTGGAGTCACAACGGGAATCGTGGGACCCGCACCGAACTTTCTGAAATTGACTCCGTCAAGAGACCCTAAACGGTACCCCAAACTTGTGTTCCAAAATGGAACACAATTCGAGGCTCAAAACACAGCAAAAACCAACAAGCAAGAAACCAAACTTTAATCAACTAAAAGAAAACCTACAGCAGCAGTCTAAACTCGGAATACACGAGAATCGAGAGGTGCCCAGTACTCTTTGAACACTCTACGAAGAAGTATCGACAATTTTCAACATGTGGGACTTCGAATCACCCAAAACCGAGCCAAAATTAAAGAGATATGACCAAAACAAGAATGCCAAAAACAAAGGCTTGAAAAAGGAACTGCAGTCAGATTAATCACAAAATTACCTCGAACTATGCATACCCAGCAACTTCCGAGCACTCTACAGCGAAGCCACCAAAAATATGATACGCTCAAATTACACCTCCTTACAGAAGTATAAGCGATCGTTATCAAGTAAAGAATCCAACTTGTAGGTTGGGATCAATCCCACGAGGAAAATGGTGTAGACTTTACTTTAACTAACAATTATATTCAATTAGTCAAGTTATTTCCAGAAACAGATAATAAAAGGGGGGTTGTGTTTGTGTAAAACAAATAGCAAGAACTTAATAAGTAATCAATAATCAAACTCAACTTAGGTTGTTATCAAGATAAGTGAAATAAATAGGGTATACGTGTTCCCCACAATCTCATAACGCAGCAATCCTAGTAACAACAATCCTTTTCTAGTGTATTACATGCAAAGTGATAAGTTAGGTATCTCTAAATCCTTGGTCCGGCATCTAGAGAATTTCACCCCGCACCTTGGTCCGGCTACGTGTGTATAATTTACTAACCCTTACCTTTACCTCATATTAGACATCATAATCGATGTTTGGCTTAGTTATTACTTCGCACCAATCGACACTAGCCTATTAGATAGTATCACACTAAATCTATGTTGATAATTCTTTTCTTGTTAATTACCTCCTTGGTCCGGCAAGTAGCAACAAGGCGAGTTCTAACGCATGTACTCATTAAAAAGACTTTTAAACGAAAGAATTATCAATGCATGCAAAACACTATTCAAGAATTACTTATTTACTATTCATACTTTGTTAATCACTCATGGATCCCACAACCCTAGTT
>NW_006239047.1:658796-659425 GCF_000226075.1 Solanum tuberosum
ATTCCGCCCGCTCGCCATCCGCAGCAATGTACCTGGCCAGCCATAGTATCACAGCTTCTCGCTGCTCAACATTCCTCTGAAAAGCACCACTCCGCAGGATGTCCCAGCGGTAATCAAACTCTGACGTGTTAGTAGACCAAGAGTGCCCCGTGGTAGGATCGTAGAGAAAATGGCTAATAGTAGCGAGTGAAATGTCCACCGGACACTCTCGAACCAGGGTGGAAGTGAGCGGAGCCTGAGCTAGCGGCTTTGACCGCTTGGAAATGGAACCGCGGAGAGTGGCAGCATAGGAAGCATAGAACTCCCGGATAATCTCCTCGCTATACGTCCTTGGGTCTCGAGCCATCCTGTCACACTTGTGAAGTTTGAACAGCTGGTGAATATCTGGCACCGTATGCAAGCTCCCCGTGAGGACTCTGCGCTCCTCTTGAATTAATCAGGCCATCTTTTGTTTGTCATTTACCATCTTTGCATCCCGATAGATTTGCCATTGACCCTCTACACACCACCTATTCAGCTCCCCAGCTACCGGAGCAGGTTCATCATTCCTTGGTGCAGGCACAGACTCTGAACTAGTTGCCTCATCAGATGTGGCTGCTTGGTCACCGGAGCCTGAAGCATGGACAGAC
>NW_006239047.1:659525-659630 GCF_000226075.1 Solanum tuberosum
AGAGGGAACACTCGTAATCCAATGACATACATATCCAAGTCTGGTTTACCCACACAAATTTTGCAAACCACCCTTAGCTTGGCCAGGTGAGCATGTGCATACTCC
>NW_006239047.1:665638-665758 GCF_000226075.1 Solanum tuberosum
TTCACAGTCAAGAATCACAAAATCCGCCGGAAAGATGAAAGACTCAACTTTCACTAGCAGATGATGGAGCACACCTATGGGCCTCTTCACAGTCCGATCTGCCATTAGTAACCGCATTGC
>NW_006239047.1:669086-675878 GCF_000226075.1 Solanum tuberosum
ACCTCCGTGGATGCCCTTTTCTGCAATTCCTTCATCTGTCTCTAAACTTTCGTGCCTGAACACCTTTCCTGCAAAACATGATAAAAACACATAAAAAAACAATATAAAAGGGCCCTAGACAAAGACAACTTGTAAGTGAAATGTATTAGAAATACCGTAAACTCACGGTATATCAACATGAAGCTCCCGCACTTTGGACAATGTTGCTGATTTTCTGTACTTATAGCAGACTTTCTGCAATATCTCCAAAACTTAAAAACTCCGACGAGGTGCTCCGAATTCGCTCGGAACCCCGTGAACGCAAACGATATATGCAACCATACCAAATTCGACATTTTGGACTCAATGGCGTAGTCAAAATTTCCATCAAAGGTCATCTCGATAAGAAGTGGGTCCCACTTCCAAAAGCTATTTTAAGTCAAAAACCACAGAAGGGCTCGGAAAGATATCAAAAACCTCGGGACACAAAAGAATGGTCAATCTAGAAAAAACTCGACATTCCGAAGCTAACCGCGCTAACGGAATCCTAATCCGAGCGCAATTACTCAGAATGTTGACCAAAGTCAAACTTAGGCTTAAACTTAAACTTAAAACGCCTAATTGCACCGACTCACACTGAAAACCTTCGGAGTCATGTCGACCATGCTACTAGCCTAAAAATGACCCTTCCGGAGCTGACGGAATCATCAGAATTGGATTCCGATGTCATCTTCTTGAACTTTTGATCGAAAATGATCGTTCAAGGTTCATAAGCTCCAAACCACAAAAACTCGTACCAAGACGAAACGAACAACCAGGTGACCGAACTGTCAGTCCCAGCAAGTCATAAATTTGGGGTCGCTACAGGAACGCTCTAAATAAACACAGGAGGAAAAACACAGAAATGACCAACAGGGTTATTACAATATCCACTTCTAAAAAGGACATTCGTCCGCGAAAGTAAGTGTCAAGAAGTACCTGAAGGCTCAAACAAGCCAGGAAAATGCTCTCGCATGTCCTGCTCGGCGTCCCAGGTAGCCTCCTCGACTAGACGATGCTTCCAACGGACCTTAACAACAGGAATGGCTCTCGAGCGCATTCTTCTCACATCACTGGCTAGAATGGCAACTGGCTCCTCTACAAATGTCAAACGATCATCCAACTCGACTGCATCATACTGGAGCACATGGTACTCATCAGGAACATACCGCCGCAACATCGAGACAAGGAAAATCGGGTGGATGGCTGAAAATGTTGGAGCTAGGGACAACTCATAAGCAACCTCCCCAACTATGCGGAGTATCTCAAAAGGCCTAATGTACTTGGGGCTAAGCATGCCCCGCCTCCCAAACCTCATCACGCCCTTCATGGGCGACACACGGAGGAATACCCGATCACCAACAGAGAATCTTAAAGGTCGACGCCTCCGTTCCGCATAACTTTGGTGCCTACTTTGAGCCATACTGAGTCTATCCTGAATCACTCTCACCTGGTCCAAAGCCTCCTGAAACAAATTCATACCAAGCGGCCTAGGCTCTGTAGACTCAAACCAACCAATTGTAGAGCTACAACGCCTACCATATAAGGCCTCGAACGGGGCCATCTGACTGCTAGAATGGTAGCTATTGTAATACGCAAACTCCACCAAATGCAAGAACTGGTCACAATTACCACCAAACTGCAAAACACATACCCGCAGCAAGTCCTTAAGGACCTGAATCGTACTCTCTGACTGACAATCAGTCTGCGGGTGGAAAGCTGTGCTAAGGTCAACCTGAGTGCCCAAATCATTTTGAAAGGTCCTCCAAAAGCTAGACGTGAATTGAGAACCCCGATCTGATATAGTAGAAACTAGCACCCTATGAGGTCGAACCACATCACGAATGTAGATAAGAGCCAACCTCTCGGCGCTAAATGAAGACTGAACATGAAAGAAATATGCAGACTTGGTCAATCGATCAACGATGACCCAAATGCTATCAACACCTCTAGAAGTCCGCGGCAACCCCACAATTAAGTTTATAGTGATATGCTCCCACTTCCATTCCGGAATGGGTAATCTCTGGAACTCGCCACCAGGCCTCAAATGCTCGGCCTTTACCTGCTGGCAGCACAAGCAACGGGAAACAAAGTCATCAATATCTCTCCTTATGCCACTCTACCAGTAATGATGCCTCAGATCACGATACATTTTCGCTGTGCCCGGATGGATAGAGTATCTAGACTCATGGACCTCAAAAAGTATCAACTGTATCAAATCCCCAACTCTCGAAACACAGATACGGCTAGCGAATCTCAATAGTCCATCAGGATTTAAGGTAGCCTGACCACCATCACCCGCTAATACTCGATCTCTAAGGGCCACCATGGCCTCATCCTCAAACTGATAACCACGGATCCTATGAAGTAAGGAAGATTGAACTCCCATATGGGCCAAGACACGTCTAGAATCTGAGATATCCAACCGAACCATGCTATTGGCTAAGAACTGAATGTCCATAGCCAAGGGTCTCTCCTCAACAGATAAGAAGGCTAGACTACCCATACTCACCGCCTTCCGGCTCAAGGCGTCTGCTGCCACATTCAACTAGCCTGGATGACAGAGAATAGGGAGGTCGTAGTCCTTCAGGGGCTCAATCCAGCGACGCTGCCTCGAATTAAGGTCCCTTTGGCTCATGATGTACTGAAAACTCCTATAATCGGTATAGATCTCACATCGAACTCCACACAAGTAGTGCCTCCAAATCTTAAGCGCAAAAACTACCGCCGCCAACTCCAAGTCATGAATGGGTTAGGTGCGCTCATGGACCTTAAGCTGCCTCGACGCATAAGCAATAACCTGCCCCTGCTGCATCAATACACAACCCAAACCAGCGCCGGATGCCTCACAATAAACCATGAAGCCCTCGCCCTCAACCGAAAGAGTCATTATATGAGTGGTGGACAATAACTCCTTGAGCCTCAAAAAGCTCACCTCACACTCCTCTGACCAAACAAAGGGAACATAAACATGAGTCAACCGGGTCAGAGGTGCTGCCAAGGTAGATAAACCTTCAACAAATCGTCTGTAGTAGCCTGCTAGTCCGATGAAGCTCCGAATCTCAGTAACTGAGGTGGGCCTAAGTCAATAACGAATAGCCTCAATGTTCGCTGGATCTACCATAATGCCCTCCTTGGATACAACATGCCTCAAGAACGCTATAGAGTCTAACCAAAACTGGCACTTTGAGAACTTGGCATAAAGCCGCTGATCTCTCAAAGTCTGGAGCACAACTCTCAAATGCAGCTCATGATCAACCCTACTCCGCGAGTATATCAAAATGTCATCAATGAGGACTTTGACGAAGGAATCTAGATAAGGCCTGAACACGCGCGTCATCAATGTTTAAAGGCAGCAGGGGCATTAGTCAACCCAAATGACATCACCAAGAACTCATAATGGCCATAAAGAGTCCTAAATGCAGTCTTAGGATGTCCGCTGCCCTAATCCTCAACTAGTGGTAACCGAACCTCAAATCAAACTTAGAGAACACTGAAGCTCCATGTAGCTGGTCAAATAGGTCATCAATCCTAGGTAGAGGATACTGATTCTTCACTGTCACCTTATTCGACTGCCTATAGTCAATGCTCATGCGCGTCGTACCTTCCTTCTTCTTAACAAAAAGAACGGGAGCGCCTCAAGGTGATACACTAAGTGTGATAAATCCCTTACCCAAGAGATCCTGAAGCTAAACACTGAGCTCTTTGAGCTCCGCAGGAGCCATCCGATATGGAGGAATAGAAATAGGCTGAGTACCTGACACAAGATCAATCAGAAAATCAATATCACGCTCTGGGAGTAGGCCAGGTAGGTCTGTAGGAAACACATCTAAGAAGTCACGAACAACAGGAACTGACTCAACCGGAGAAACCTCCCTAGTCATATCACGCACATAGGCCAAATATGATAAGCATCCACTAGCCACTAGCCTCCTAGCCCGAATAAAAGAGATAACCCCAACTGGTGTGCTACCACGAGATCCCTGCCACACCACCGGAGGAATACCAGGAATGGCTAAGGTAACAGTCTTAGAAAAGCAATCTAAAACAACGCGATAAGGGGATAACCAGTCCATGCCCAGAATCACATCGAAATCAACCATGTCAAGCAATATAAGGTGTGGCCGGGTGTCACGCCCCTGGATAGTAACTCAGCAAAATCAAAATACCTGATCCACTACTAAAGACTCACCCACGGGGTTCGACACACGCAACGGCGCTACCAGAGGCTCAGACATCATACTCAACCGAGAGACATAGTAAATACAATCATACGAAAAGTAGAGTTTGGATCAAATAAAGGCAAGGCGTCCTGCTGGCATAAAAGAATTGTACCTGTGATCACATCGTCTGATGCCTCAGCCTCCGCCCTCGCTGGAGCTGCATAGAAATAGCTATGTCTGCCTATGCCATGACCATCAAACCTACCACCTGACCTGCCTCCTCAACGATCGCCCTGTATACCCTGCTGGCCACCTTTACGGTCCTGACCCTGACCACGACCTCTAGCTGGCGGTGCTGGTAAAGCTGGGGCAGCTGCATGAGGAACGGTAGCAATCTGACAATGCTGAGGGCAGTCCCTGGCCCAATGACCTATCTCACCACACACATAACAACCCTGTCGAGGGCGAATCATAGAAGAACGACTACCATAGCCTGAATAACCCGATGAAAACACCTCGCGGCCCTGACTCAAACTAGCCTCAGTCCGACCACCATCTGATGCCTGAAGAGAAGCCTTTGTAGGTCTGCTAGACTGACCCTATCAAAATCGTCGTCCAGCCCTGTCATGATAATCTCTAGACCTGGGGTGGGAGTCACTGTAGCTGCCCTCATGCCTAGCCCTCTTCTCGCTGCCCCCTTGGGCCTCGCGACAAAGATGCTCCATAGTACTGGCATAGTCAACTATGTCTAAAAAAGATCGACCCGCAGAAACTAAGGACTGGGTATCAAGCCGAAGCTGCAATCTCAACCCATGAGCAAAGCACCTAACTCGCTCCTCCTCCGTAGGTAATATCATCTCGGCATGATGGGAGAGCTCGTGGAACCTAGTCTCGTACTCTGCCACCGACATGGAGCTCTGCTCCAAGCTACAGAACTGATCCCTGAGGCGGTTTCTGACGCTACGAGGGATAAACTTTGCCAAGAAGTCCTCAGAAAACTCAACCCATGATACCGGTGGAGATCTAGTTGGTATAGTCTGAAATAATGTGCGCCACCACTAACTGGCTGGCCCATCTAGATGGTAAGCAATGAAGTCAACCCCTCTAGACTCCACAAGGCCTAAAGTGCGAAGCCTTTCACGACAAGTAGTAAGAAACTCGTGGGCATCCTCACCCACAGCCCCAAAAAACCTCGGTGGTGTCAACTTGAGAAACACACCAAGCATCTTCTGGTCCTCAAGCGACATATGTTCATCCGATGCCAAGGGCTGTACTCCATCAGGTGGTACCTGGACCTGAGGTTCTCTCGCTATAGGCTGATCCTACAGTATTGGTTCTAGTGTAGCTGGGCGAGTGGCTGGTGCATACCCCCAAGCACACCCAAGAGATGAGCAATAGCGGCCTAGAGATCTGAGGTCAGAAGTGGTCCGCGTGGCAGTTGGGCTGGCCCCAGCCGCACCGACTGATCTGGTATATGAGATGCTGGAGGGTCTGCTGCTGGCTCTGGATCCTGCTCTCTCTTCTGGGCTGGTGCTGCGGCCCTCTCTCGACATCGGGGTCAACGTCTACCCCAAGCTGGGGCTCTCTCTGTAGGCCTGGGTGCATCCCCCCGGCCGCGCCACCTCGCGAGCGAGCCATCCTGCGAAAGAGTGAACAAGTGAGATCTTAAGGAACCAACAAGACATATGCTGCACGAAAGTGAAACAAAAGAGGAAATCTTCCTAAAACATCCTGTAGCCTCCCGAAGATAGGTTACGGACGTCTCCGCACCGATCTGCAGGACTCTACTAGACGTTAACTCTGTACAAGTGAGACCGATGAACCTGGGGCTCTGATACCAATTTGTCACAACCCAAATTCTCGAGTCAAGATGGCACCTGCTATACCCTACCAGTAGGTAAGCCAACCCGTAACCCAGAACATCAAGCAATGAGAAAAAGGGAAGAATCTAGCGAAAACAACAATCTAAACAAGAATAACAAGGCGGAAGAAACCCAAAATAAATATATACAGAAATACCTTCCAGAACCTGGAAGTCACTAGTACAGAGCTATCTAATAAACAATACAAGTCCTAAAAGTGGCCAACAACAAAGCGTGTCTCAAAAGAAACAAGACTAGCTAAACCAAAAGAATGAGACACAACAAACCCAAAATGCCAAGTGCTCATCCTTGTCTCCGAATCACAGCTTCAAAAGAAGGCTGAAACTAATCACCGCTGGTAACTGGTACTAGGACCTGCATCAAGAAACAGATGCAGAGCGTAGCATGAGTACCAACAATACAGGTCCTCAGTAGGCATCATAGGCCGACTGAGCAATAAAGGGGTAAAATCAATAAGAAAGGATAGAATATAGACACAGAGAGGTCAAAGTGGATATGAAAAGAAAGCACACGAGCATACCAGAAACAAACTATGTACAGTAAACTAAACCTAACTGGAACCCATATGCCCAGAAGGTACACTCGTGCGCAAGCTCACATAAAACGTGAACGAACCCCCATAAGCCCGACAAGTACACAGAAAAGCTAAGTCTACTGAGAAAGAAGAAAACCGGGCTCCCAACCCAAAGTAACTAAGATAATCCATCAGACTCCACCCAGCCAGCAGT
>NW_006239047.1:676089-693833 GCF_000226075.1 Solanum tuberosum
GTGAGTGAGGTAGATATCGCGAGTCGTCCTACCATGCATTCAGCTCCCTGCCCAGCTAGAAAAAGCGACCTCGGGGGTGATGGTATCTCCAATAGGATCCAATCGAACAACATCTACCGTGGAATCCCGTCCATTCTAAGAGAACTCAGAAAAGGCTCAAAGCCTATACTATCTCAAGCAGAATGAGAGGGAGAAGATACAGAAGTTCAGCAAGCAGCGATAACGCCTAATCTATGGGTCAAACTATCAGACTCAAGTCTGCTATTCCAGTGTACAAGGAGCTAAGTCATCTGAATGACGTCGGCAGAAAGTCAAGGCTTTCCAGCCCACACGGGTCATAAGTCTAAGGCAATGCTATCCTAACCTAGACTAAGAACATCATGTTTACGGTTAAGGATGAACAAGACATACAATACATATCATACAAACATACATTAGCATTTAGCACATAAACATGCAACTCTACTAAACCGGTTAACATGATACTATACCCGAAATATGGCCAATCGATCCTAACATGAGGTATCTAATCAAAGTAAGGTAGTAAACTGGTACCCACCCCCAATTCAATCCAATCAACATATTTTTACACAATTAAACTCAATCTAAAAGATAGGATCTCGCAGCCTACCTTAAGGCCGATCGCGCGCTCTCCAAATCACTTTATCAGAGCTTTTCCTATCTGAACGACCTCGAAACGCTGCCCCGCTATAAAAAATGGAGTCAAAACAGGAATCGTAGGACCCGCATCGAACTGTCTGAAATTGACTCCGTCAAGAGACCCTAAATGGTACCCCAAACTTGTGTTCCAGAATGGAACACAATTCGAGGCACAAAACACAGCAAAAACCAACAAGCAAGAAACCACACTTTAATCAACTAAAAGAAAACCAACAGCAGCAGTCTATACTCGGAATACACGAGAATCAAAAGGTGCCCAGCACTCTTTATACACTCTAAGATGAAGTCTTGACAATTCTCAACACGTGGCACTTCGAATCACCCAAAGCCGAGCTAAAATGAAAGAGATATGACCAAAACAAGAATGCCAAAAAAAAGGCTCGAAAAAGGAACTGCAGTCAGGTTAATCACGAAATTACCTCGAACAACGCATACCCAACAACTTTCGAGCACTCTACATTGATTTTCTGCAATGTTTCACAAATTTAAAAACTCTGACGGGGTGCTACGAACTCGTTCGGAACCCCGTGCACTCAAACGAGATATGCAACCATACCAAATTTGATATTTCGAACACAACGGCGCAGTAAAAATTTCCATAAAAGGTCATTTTGATAGGAAGTGGGTCCCACATCCAAAAGCTATTTTAAGTCAAAAACCACATAAGGGCTCTGAATCCTAATCCGAGCGCGTTTACTCAGAATGTTGACCAAAGTCAAACTTAGACTTAAACTTAAAGTTAAAATTCCTAATCGCTCCGACTAACACTGAAAACCTCGGGATACATGTCGACCATGCTACTAGCCTAAAATGACCCTTCCGAAGCTGATGGAATTTTCAGAATTGGATTCCGATCTCATCTTCTTGAACTTTTGATCGAAAATGATCGTTCAAGGTTCATAAGCTCCAAAACACAAAAACTCGCACCAAGACCAAACGGAGACGGGACAATTTTGGAGTCACAACGGGAATCGTGGGACACGCACCGAACTATCTGAAATTGACTCCATCAAGAGACCTTAAATGGTACCCCAAACTTGTGTTCCAAAATGGAACACAATTCGAGGCTCAAAACACAGCAAAAACCAACAAGCAAGAAACCACACTTTAATCAACTAAAAGAAAACCTACAGCACCAGTCTAAACTCGGAATACATGAGAATCGAGAGGTGCCCAGTACTCTTTGAACATTCTACGACGAAGTATCAACAATTCTCAACACGTGGGACTTCGAATCACCCAAGACCGAGCCAAAATTAAAGAGATATGACCAAAACAAGAATGCCAAAAACAAAGTTTCGAAAAAGGAACTGCAGTCAGATTAATCGCAAAATTACCACGAACTACGCATACCCAACAACTTCCAAGCACTCTACAGGGAAGCCACTAAAAATACGAAGCTCCCGCACTTTGAATCGCCTAATTCGCATAAAAGATGAGAAAGTTATGAGAGTTTTAAGGTTTGGACAATGTTACTGATTTTCTGCACTTAGAGCAGACTTTCTGCAATATTTCACAAACTTAAAAACTCCGACGGGGTGCTCCAAACTCGTTCGGAACCCCGTGAACGCAAACGATATATGCAACCATACCAAATTCGATATTTCAGACTCAACGGCGTAGTCAAAATTTCCATCAAAGGTCATCTCGATAAGAAGTGGGTCCCACTTCCAAAAGCTATTATAAGTCAAAATCCACAGAAGGGCTCGAAAAGATATCGGAAACCTCGAGACACAAAAGAATGGTCAATCTAGACAAAACTCAACATTCCGGAGCTAACCGCGCTAACGGAATCCTAATCCGAGCGCGTTTACTAAGATTGTTGACCAAAGTCAAACTTAGGCTTAAACTTAAACATAAAACGCATAATCGCACCGACTCACACTGAAAACCTTCGGAGTCATGTCGACCATGCTACTATCCTAAAATGACCCTTACGGAGCTGATGGACTCATCAGAATTGGATTCCGATGTCATCATCTTGAACTTTCGATCAAGAATGATCGTTCAAGGTTCATAAGCTCCAAAACACAAAAACTCGCACCAAGACCAAACGAACAACCAGGTGACCGAACTGTCAGTCCCAGCTAGTCATAAATGACTTGGGGTCGCTACAGGAATGCTCTTAACGACACACAGAAGGCAAAACACAAAAATGACCAAGACGGTTATTACAATATCCATTACTAAAAAGGACATTCGTCCGCGAAAGTAAGTGTCAAGAAGTACCTAAAGGCTCAAACAAGCCGGGAAAATGCTCTCGCATCTCCTGCTCGGTCTCCCAGGTAGCCTCCTCGACAGGACGTTGCCTCCAATGGACCTTAACAACAGGAATGGCTCTCGAAACATCGAGACATGAAAAACCGGGTGGATGACTGAAATTGTTGGAGCTAGGGCTAACTCATAAGCAACCTCCCCAACTATGCGGAGTATCTCAAAAGGCCTATTGTACTTGGGGCTAAGAATGCCCCCGCCTCCCAAACCTCATCACGCCCTTCATGGGCGACACACGGAGGAATACCCGATCACCAACAAAGAATCTCAAAGGTCGACGCCTCCGATCCGCATAACTCTGGTGCCTACTCTGAGCCATTCTGAGTCTATCCTGAATCACTCTCACCTAGTACGAAGCCTCCTGAATCAAATCCATACCAAGCGGCCTAGGCTCTCTAGACTCAAACCAACCAATTGGAAAGCAACAACACCTACCATATGAGGCCTCGGACGGGGACATCTAAATGCTAGAGTGGTAGCTATTGTTATACGCAAACTCCGCCAAAGGCAAGAACTAGTCCCAATTACCACCAAACTCCAAAACACAAACCCGCAGCATGTCCTTAAGGACCTGAATTGTACTCTCCGACTGACCATCAGTCTGCGGGTGGAAATCTGTGCTAAGGTCAACCTGAGTGCCCAACTCATTCTGAAAGGTCCTCCAAAAGCTAGACGTGAATTGAGAACCCCGATCTGATATAATAGAAACTGGCACCCCATGAAGTCGAACCACCTCCCGAATGTAGATACGAGCCAACCTCTCGACGCTAAATGAAGACTGAAAAAGGAAGGAAATGTGCAGACTTGGTCAATCGATCAACGATAACCCAAATGTTATCAACATCTATAGAAGTTCGCGGCAACCCCACAATGAAGTCCATAGTGATACGCTCCAACGTCCAACCCGGAATGGGTAATCTCTGGAACTCGCCACCTAGCCTCAAATGATCAGTCTTTACCTACTGGCAGCACAAGCAACGGGAAACAAAGTCAACAATATCACTCTACATTGATTTTCTGCAATATTTCCAAAATTTAAAAACTCCGACGGGGTGCTACGAACTCGTTCGGAACCCCGTGCACTCAAACGAGATATGCAACCATACCAAATTTGATATTTCGAACTCAACGGTGTAGTCAAAATTTCCAACAAAGGTCATCTCGATAAGAAGTGGGTCCCACATCCAAAAGCTATTTTAAGTCAAAAACCACAGAAGGGCTCGGAAAGATATCGAAAACCTTAGGACACAAAAGAAGGGTCAATCTAGACAATACCCGACATTCCGGAGCTAACTGGGCTAACGGAATCCTAATCCGAGCGCGTTTACTCAGAATGTTGACCAAAGTCAAACTTAGACTTAAACTTAAAGTTAAAACGCCTAATCGCTCCGACTAACACTGAAAACCTCGGGAGTCATGTCGACCATGCTACTAGCCTAAAATGACCCTTCCGAAGCTGATGGAATTGTAAGAATTTGATTCTGATCTCATCTTCTTGAACTTTTGATCGAAAATGATCGTTCAAAGTTCAATAGCTCCAAAACACAACAACTCGCACCAAGACCATACGAACGACCAGGTGACCGAACTGTCAGTCCCAGCATGTCATAAATGACTTGGAGTATCTACAGGAAAGCTTTAAACGACACACAGAAGGCCAAACACAGAAATGACCAAGAGGGTCATTACAATATCCACTACTAAAAAGGACATTCATCCGCGAAAGTAAGGGTCAAGAAGTACCTGAAGGCTCAAACAAGCCGGGAAACTACTCTTGCATCTCTTGCTCGGTCTTCGAGGTAGCCTCCTCGACTGGACGATGCCTACAACGGACCTTAACAACAGGAATGGCTCTCGAGCGCAATCTCCCCACAATACTGGCTAGAATGGAAACTGCCTCCTCTCTAAATGTCAAACGATCATCCAACTCGACTACATCATACTGGAGCATATGAGACTCATCAGGAACATACCGCCGTAACATCGAGACATGGAAAATCGGGTAGATGGCTGAAAATGCTGGAGGTAGGGCCAACTCATAAGCAACCTCTCCAACTATCTGGAGTATCTCAAAAGGACCAATGTACGTGGGGCTAAGCATGCCCCGCCTCCTAAACCTCATCACTCCCTTCATGGGCGATACACGGAGGAATACCCGATCACCAACAGAGAATCTTAAAGGTCAATGCCTTCGATCCGCATATCTCTGTTGCCTACTCTGAGCCGTCCTGAGTCTATCTTGAATCACTCTCACCTGGTCCAAATCCTCATGAAGCAAATCCGTACAACGCGGCCTAGGCTATGTATAATCAAACCAACCAATTGATGAGCGACAATGCCTACCATATAAGGCCTCGAACAGGGCCATCTGAAAGCTAGAATGCTAGCTGTGGTTATACGCAAACTCCACCAAAGGCAATAACTGGTTCCAATTACCACCAAACTCCAAAACACAAGCCCGCAGCATGTCCTTAAGGACCTGAATTGTGCGCTCTGACTGACCATCAGTCTGTGGGTAGAAAGTTGTGCTAAGGTCAACCCGAGTGCCCAACTCATCCTGAAAGGTCCTCCAAAAGCTTGACGTGAACTGAGAACTCCGATCTGATATAATAGAAACTGGAACCCCATGAAGTCGAACCACCTCCCGAATGTAGATACGAGCCACCCTCTCGGTGCTAAATTAAGACTGAACAGGAAGGAAATGTGCTGACTTGGTCAATCGATCAACGATGACCTAAATGCTATCAGTCTGCAGCAACCCCACAATGAAGTCCATAGTGATACGCTCCCACTTCCACTCCGGAATGAGTAATCTTTGGAACTCGCCACCAGGCCTCAAATGCTCGGCCTTTACCTGCTGGCAGCACAAGCAACGGGAAACAAAGTCAGCAATATCTCTCCTCATGACCCTCCACCAGTAATCTTGCCTCAAATCACGATACATCTTCGCTGTGCCCAGATGGATAGAGTATCTAGACTCATGGCCCTCAGAAAGTATCAACTGTATCAAATCCCCAACTCTCGGAACACAGATGCGGCAGGCGAATTTCAATACTCCAGCAGGATCTAAGGTAGCCTGACCACCATCACCCGCTAACACTCGATCTCTAAAAAATAAAGTCAGTAATATCTCTCCTCATGCCACTCCACCAGTAATGCTGCCTCAGATCACGATACATCTTTGATATGCCCTCATGGATAGAGTATCTAGACTCAAGGCCCTCAGAAAGTATCAATTGTATCAAATCCCTAACTCTCGGAACACAGATGCGGCCGGTGAATCTCAGCACTCCATCAAGATCTAAAGTAGCCTGACCACCATCACCCGCTAATACTTGATCTCTAAGGGCCACCAAGTCCTCATCCTCAAACTGACAATCATGGATCTTATCAAGCAAGCAAAACTGAACTCCCATATGGGCCAAGACATATCTAGAATCTGAGATATCCAACCGAACCATGCTATTGGCTAACAACTAAATTTCCATAGACAATGGTCGCTCCTCAACAGATAAAAAGGCTAGACTAACCATACTCACCGATTTTCGGCTCAAGGCATCCGCTACCACATTCTCCTTGCCTGAATAATATCAAAATGCCATCAGTCAAGACTATGACGAAGGAGTCAAGATAAGGCCTGAACACGCGCGTCATCAAGTCCATAAAGGCAGCAGGGGCATTAGTCAACCCAAATGACATCACCAAGAACTCATAATGGGTCCTAATTGCAGTCTTAGGGATGTCCACTGCCCTAATCCTCAACTGGTGGTAACCGGACCTCAAATCAATCTTAGAGGACACTGAAGCTCCCTGTAGCTGGTCAAATGGGTGATTAATTCTAGGTAGAGGATATTGATTCTTCACTGTCACCTTATTCAACTGTCTATAGTCAATGCACATGCGCATAGTACCGTCCTTCTTCTTAACAAAAAAAATGGGAGCACCCCAAGGTGATAAACTAGGTCTGATAAATCCCTTACCCAAGAGATCCTGAAGCTGAACACTGAGCTCCTTGAGCTCTGCAGGAGCCATCCGATATGGCGGAATAGAAATAGGCCGAGTACCTGGCTCAAGCTCAATCGGAAAATCAACATCACAAACTCAATCGGAAAATCAATATCATGCTCTGGGGGTAGGCCAGGTAGATCAGTAGGAAACACATCTAAAAAGTCACGAACAATAGGAACTGACTCAACCGGAGGAAACTCCTAACTCACATAACGTACATAGGCCAACTATGATAAGCATCAACTATCCACTAGCCTCCTAGCACAAATAAAAGAGATAAACCAAACTGGTGTGATACCACGAGATCCCTTCCACACCACTGGAGGAATACCAGGAATGGCTAAGGTAACGGTCTTAGAAAAGCAATCTAAAATAGCGCGATAAGGGGATAACCAGTCCATGCCCAAAATCACATCAAAAACCATGTCAAGCAATATAAGGTCAGCCCGGGTGTCACGCCCCTGGATAGTAACTAAGCAAGATCGAAATAACTGATTCACTACTAAAGACTCACCTACGGGCGTCGACAGACGCAATGGCGCTACCAGAGGCACAAACATCATACTCAATCGAGAGGCATAGTAAACAGAAACATTCGAAAAAGTAGAGCTCGGATCAAATAAAGGCAAGGTGGGCTACTGGCATAAAAAAATCGTACCTGTGGTCACATCATCTGATGCCTCAGCCGCTGCTCTCGCTGGAGCTGCATAGAAATGGCTATGTCTGCCTCTACCCTGACCATCAAACCTACCACCTGACCTGCCTCCTCGAGGACCACCCCGTATACCCTGCTGGCCACCACACTCATAGCAACCCTGTCGAGGGCGAATCCCAGAAGAACGACTACCATGGCCTGAAGAACCCGATTGAAACACCTCGCAGCTCTGACTCGAACTAGCCTCACTCTGACCACCATCGAATGCCAGAAGAGAGGTCTGTGTAAGTCTGCTAGACTGACCCTGTCAGTATCGTCGTTCGGACCTATCATGATAATATCTAGACCTGGGGCGGGAGTCACTGTAGCTGCTCTCGTCCCTAGCCTTTTTCTCACTGCCCCCTTGGGCCTCACGATGAAGATGCTCCATAGTACTGGCATGGTCAACTATGTCTAAAAAAGATCGACACGCAGAAACTAAGGACTGGCTCTCAAGCCGAAGCTGCAAAATCAACCCACGAACAAAGAACCTAACTCGCTACTCCTCTGTAGGTAATATCATTTCGGCATGATGGGAAAGCTCATGAAACCTAGTCTCCTACTCTGCCACCGACATGGAGCCCTTCTCCAACCTGCAGAATTGATCCTTGAGGCGGTCTCTAACGCTACAAGGGATAAACTTTGCCAAGAAGTCCTCAAAAAACTCATCCCATGATACCGGTGGAGATCAAACTGGTCTGGTCTGAATGAATGTCCGCCACCACTGCCTGGCTGGCCCATCTAGCTCGTAGGCAATGAAGTCAGCCCCTCTAGACTCCACAAGGCCCAAAGTGTGAAACCTCTCACGGCAGGTAGTAAGAAACTCGTGGGCATCCTCACCCACAGCCCGAAAAAGCCTTGGTGGTGTCAACTTGAGAAACACACCAAGCATCTTCTGGTACTCAGGCGGCATAGGTCTATCCGCTGCCAAGGGCTGTACTCCTTCAGGTGGTACCTGGACCTGAGGTTCCCTCACTATAGGCTGATCATGCAGTACTGGTGCTAGTGTAGCCCGGGCGGGTGGCTGGTGCATACCCCAAGCACACCAAAGAGCTGTGCAATAGCGGCCTGGAGATCTGAGGTCAGAACTGGTCCGCGTGGCGGCTGGGCTGGCCCCGGCCCCACCGGCTGATCTGGTATATGGGATGCTGGATGGTTTGCTACTAGCTCTGGATCCTGCTCTCTCGCTTGGGCTGGTGCTCGGGCTATGTTTGTAGGCCTGGGTGCATAACCCCCGGCCGCGCCACCTCGCGAGCGAGCCACCCTGCGAAAGAGTGAAACAAGTGAGATCTTAAGGAACCAATAAGACATATGCTGCACGAAAGCGAAACAAAAGTCGAAATCTTCCTAAAAACATCCTCTAGCCTCCCGAAGATAAGTTACGGACGTCTTCGCACCTATCTGCAGGACTATACTAGACGTTAGCTCTGTACAAGTGAGATCGATGAACCTGGGCTCTGATACCAATTTGTCAATACCCAATTTCTCGAGTCATGATGGCACCTACTATAACCTACCAGAAGGTAAGCCAACCGGTAACCCAGAACATCAAGAAATTAACGAAAGGGAAGAAACTTGCGAAAACAACAATCTAAACAAGAATAACAGGGCGGAAGCAACCCAAAATAAATGTATACAGAAATCCTTCCCAGAACCTGGAAGTCACTAGTACAGAGCTATCTAATAAAGAGTACAAGTCCCAAAAGTGGCCCACAACAGAGCGTGTCTCAAAAGAAAAAAGACTAGCTAAACCAAAAGAAGAAGGAAGAACAAACCCAAAACGCCAAGTGCTCGCCCTCGTCTCCGAATCACAGCTGCAAAAAAAGGCTGGAACTAATCACCGCTGGTAATTGGTACTGGGACCTGCATCACGAAACAGATGCAGAGCGTAGTAGTAGTACCAACACGACAGGTACTTAGTAGGCATCATAGGCCGAATGAGCAAAAAGGGGGTAAAAACAATAAGAAATGATAGAATGTAGACACATAGAGGTCAAAATGGATATGAAAAGAAAGCACACGAGCATACCAGAAAAAAACTAAGTACACTAAACTAAACCTAACTGGAACCCTTATGCCCAGAAGGTACACTCGTGCGCAAGCTAAAATAAACCTGAACGGACCCCCATAAGCCCGACAAGTACACAGAAAAACTAAGTCTACTAAGAAAGAAGAAAACGGGGCTCCCAGCCCAAAGTAACTAAGTTAATCCATCAGACTCCATCCAGCCAGCAGTGCACTCCCAGCCAAGCTAGAAAGAGTGATCCTAGGGGCACCCAACCAAACAGTCCACTCCCAGTCAAGCTAGAAAGAGGGACCCATGAGTGAGGTAGATATCGCGAGTCGTCCTACCATGCAGTCCGCTCCCAGACCAGCTAGAAAGAGTGACCTGGGGACACCCAGCCAACAGCACACTCCTAGCCTAGCTAGAAGGAGAGGCCCAAGGGTGATTGCCGATATCACCGAGTCTACCCAGCCAGCGATACGTTCCAAGCCCAGCTTGAAAGAACGACCCCGGGGGTGCTGGTATCTCCAATAGGATCCAATCCAACAACAACTACCGTGGAACGCCGTCCACTCTAAGAGATGACAGAAAAGGCTCCAAGCCTATACCATCTCAATCCCACGCCTCTAGTGATGTACCAAAACCTTTGAGAATGCATCGGAACCGCAGAATGAGAGGGAGAAGATACAGAAGTGCAGCAAGCTGCGATAACGCCTAATGTAAGGGTCAAACTATCAGACTCAAGTCTGCTATTCCAGTCTACAAGGAGCTAAGTCAGCCGAACGACGTCGGCAGAAATTCAAGGCTATCCAGCCCACACGGGTCATAAGTCTAAGGCAATGCTAGCCTAACCTACACTAAGGACATCATGCCTATGGTTAAGGATGAACAAGGGATACAATACATAGCATAAAAGCATACAATAGCATTTAGCACATAAGCATGCAACTCTACTAAACTGGTAAACATGATACTATACCCGAAATATGGCCAATTGATCCTAACATCAGGTATTTAATTAAAGTAAGGTAGTAAACTGGCACCCACCCCCAATTCACTCCAATCGACATATTTTTACACAATTAAGCTCAATATAAAAGAAAGGAAGTTGTAGACAACCTTAAGGCCGACTGCACGCTCTCCAAATCACTTTATCGGAGCTTTCCCTATCCGAATAACCTCAAAATGCTGCCCCGCTATCAAAAATAGAGTCACAACGTTATTACGGTCGTTTAAATACCAAAATCACAACAAACGGAATCGGTTCAATTTTGGAGTCACAACGGGTATTGTGGGACCCACACCGAACTGTTTGAAATTGACTCCGTCAAGAGACCCTAAACGGTACCCCAAACTTGTGTTCCAAAATGGAACACAATTCGAGGGTCAAAACACAGCAAAACCAACAAGCAAGAAACCACACTTTAATCAACTAAAAGAAAACCTACAACAGCATTCTAAACTCGGAATACACGAGAATCGAGAGGTGCCCAACACTCTTTGAACACTCTACGATGAAGTATCGACAATTCTCAATACGTGGGACTTCGAATCACCCAAAACCGAGCCAAAATTAAATAGATATGACCAAAACAAGAATGTAAAAAACAAAAGCTCGAAAAAGGAACAACAGTCAGATTAATCGCGAAATTACATCGAACTACGCATACCCAATAACTTCCGAGCACTCTACAGCGAAGCTACCAAAAATACGAAGATCCCGCACTTTTAATCGCCTAATTCGCATAAAAGATGAGAAAGTTATGAGAGTTTGAAGGTTTCGAAAATGTTGGTGATTTTCTGCATTTATAGCAGATTTTCTGCAATATTTCCAAAACTTTAAAACTCGGACGGGGTGCTACAAACTCGTTCGGAACCCTGTATACGCAAACGAGATATTCAACCATACCAAATTTGATATTCCAGACTCAACGGTGCAGTCAAAATTTCCATCAAAGGTCATCACAATAAGAAGTGGGTCCCACTTCCAAAAGCTATTTTACGTCAAAAACCACAGAAGGGCTCGGAAAGATATCGAAAACCTCGGCATACAGAAGAATGGTCAATCTAGACAAAACTCGACATTCCGCAGCTAACCGCACTAACGGAATCCTAATCCGAGCGCGTTTACTCAAAATGTTGACCAAAGTAAAACTTAGGCTTAAACTTAAAGTTAAAACGCCTAATCGCACCGACTCACACTGAAAACCTTGGGAGTCATGTCGACCACGCTACTAGCCTAAAATGACCCTTCCGGAGCTGATGGAATCATCATAATTGGATTTCGATGTCATATTCTTGAAATTTTGATCGAAAATGATCGTTCAAGGTTCTTAAGCTCCAAAGCACAAAAACTCGCACCAAGACCAAACGAACAACCAGGTAACCGAACTATCAGTCCCAGCCAGTCATAAACGACTTGGGGTCGCTACAAGAACGCTCTAAACGACACACAGAAGACAAAACACAGAAATGACCAAAAGGGTTATAACAATATCCACTACTAAAAAGGACATTCGTCCGCGAAAGTAAGTGTCAAGAAATACCTGAAGGCTCAAACAAGTCGGGAAACTGCTCTTGCATCTCCTGCTCTGTCTCCCAGGTAGCCTCCTCGACTGGACGATGCTTCTAATGGACCTTAATAACAGGAATGGCTCTCGAGCGCATTCTCCTCACATCACTGGCTAGAATGGCAACTGGCTCCTCTACAAATGTCAAACGATCATCCAAGTCGACTGCATCATACTGGAGCACATGGTACTTATCAGGAACATACTGCCGCAACATCGAGACATGGAAAATCGGGTGGATGGCTGAAAATGTTGGAGCTAGGGCCAACTCATAAGCAACCTCCCCAACTATGCAGAGTATCTCAAAAGGCCTAATGTACCTGGGGCTAAGCATGCCCCGCCTCCCAAACCTCATCCACGCCCTTCATGGGCGACACACAGAGGAATACCCGATCACCAATAGAGAATCTCAAAGGTCGACGCCTCCAATCCGCATAAATCTGGTGCCTACTTTGAGCCATCCTGAGTCTATCCTGAATCACTCTCACCTGGTCCAAAGCCTCCTGAAACAAATCCATACCACGCGACCTAGGCTCTGTATACTCAAACCAACCAATTGGAGAGCGACAACGCCTACCATATAAGACCTCGAACGGGGCCATCTGAATGCTAGAATGGTAGCTATTATTATACGCAAACTCCGCCAAAGGCAAGAACTGGTCCCAATTACCACCAAACTCCAAAACACAAACCCGCAGCATTTCCTTAAGGATTTGAATCGTACTCTCCGACTGACCATCAGTCCATGGGTGGAAAGTTGTGCTAAGATTAACCTGAGCTCCCAAGTCATTCTGAAAGGTCCTCCAAAAGCTAGACGTGAATTGAGAACCCCGATATGATATAATAGAAACTGGCACCCCATGAAGTCGAACCACCTCCAGAATGTAGATACGAGCCAACCTCTCGGCGCTAAATGAAGACTTAACGGGAAGGAAATGTGCAGACTTGGTCAATCGATCAACGATGACCCAAATGCTATCAACACCTCTAGAAGTCCATGGCAACCCCACAATGAAGTCCATAGTGATACGCTCCCACTTCCATTCCGGAATGGGTAATCTCTAGAACTCGCCTCCAGGCCTCAAATGCTCGGCCTTTACCTGCTGGCAACACAAGCAACGGGAAACAATGTCAGCAATATCTCTCCTCATGCCACTCCACCAGTAATGATGCCTCAGATCACGATACACTACGCTGTGCCTGGATGGATAGAGTATCTAGACTCATGGCCCTCAGAAAGTATCAACTGTATCAAATCCCCAACTCTCGAAACACAGATGCGGCCGGCGAATCTCAACACTCTATCAGGATCTAAGGTATCCTGACCACCATCACCTGCTAATACTCGATATCTAAGGGACACCAAGGCCTCATCCTCAAACTGACAACCACAGATCCTATCAAGAAAGGAAGATTGAACTCCTATATGGGCCAAGACACGTCTAGAATCTGAGATATCCAACCGAACCATGCTATTGGCAAAGAACAGAATGTCCATAGACAAGGGTCGCTCCTCAAGAAATAAGAAGGCTAGACTATCCATACTCACCGCCTTCCAGATCAAGGCATCTGCTGCCACATTCGCCTTGCCTGGATGATAGAGAATAAAGAGGTCGTAGTCCTTCAGGAGCTCAATCCAGTGACGCTGCCTCGAATTAAGGTCCCTCTGGCTCATGATGTACTGAAGACTCCTATAATCGGTATTGATCTCACATCGAACTCCATACAAGTAGTGCCTCCAAATCATAAGCGCAAAAACTATTGCCGCCAACTCCAAGTCATGAATGGGGTAGGTGCGCTCATGGACCTTAAGCTGCCTCGACACATCAGCAATAACCCGCCTCTGCTGCATCAATACACAACCCACACCAGCGCAGGATGCCTCACAATAAACCGTGAAGCCCTCGCCCTCAACCGAAAGAGTCATTATATGAGCGGTGGACAATAACTCCTTGAGCCTCAAAAAGCTCGCCTCACACTCCTGTGACCAAACGAAGGGAACATAAACACGAGTCAATCGGGTCAGAGGCGCTGCCAAGGTAGAGAAACCTTCAACAAATCGTCTGTAGTAGCCTGCTAGTCCGATGAAGCTCTGAATCTCCGTAACTGAGGTGGGCCTAGGCCAATCACGAATAGCCTTAATCTTAACCGAATCTACCGTAATGCCCTCCTTGGATATAACATGCCCCAAGAACGCTTCAGAGTCTAACCAAAATTGGCACTTTGAGAACATGGCATAATGCCGCTGATCTCTCAATGTCTGGAGCACAACTCTCAAATGCTGCTCATGATCAACCCTACTCCGCGAGTAAATCAAAATGTCATCAATGAAGACTATGAAGAAGGAATTAAGATAAGGCCTGAACACGCGCTTCATCAAGTCCATAAAGGCAGCAGGGGTATTAGTCAACCCAAATGACATCACCAAGAACTCATATTGGCCATAACGAGTCCTTAATACAGTCTTAGGATGTCCGCTGCCCTAATCCTCAACTAGTGGTAACCGGACCTCAAATCAAACTTAGAGAACACTGAAGCTCCCTGTAGCTGGTTAAATGGGTCATCAATCCTAGGTAGAGGATATCGATTCTTCACTGTCACCTTATTCAACTGCCTAAAGTCAATGCACATGCGCGTCGTACCGTCCTTCTTCTTCACCAAAAGAATGGGAACGCCCTAAGGTGATACATTAGGTCTGATAAATCCCTTACCCAAGAGATCCTGAAGCTGAACACTGAGCTCTGCAGGAGCCATCCGATATGGAGCAATAGAAATAGGCCGAGTACCTGGCACAAGCTCAATCGGAAAATCAATATCACGCTATGGGGGTAGACCAGGTAGGTCAGTAGGAAACACATCTAAGAAGTCACGAACAACAGGAACTGACTCAACCGGAGGAACCTCCCTAGTCATATCACGTACATAGGCCAAATATGATAAGCATACACTAGCCACTAGCCTACTAGCCCGAATAAAAAAGATAACCCCAACTGGTGTGCTACCACGAGATCCTGCTATGACACCGGAGGAATAGCAAGAATGTCTAAGGTAACGGTCTTTGAAAAGCAATCTAAAACAGCGTGATAAGGGGATAACGAGTCCATGCCCAGAATCACATCGAAATCAACCATGTCAAGCAATATAAGATCATCCCGGGTGTCACGCCCCTGGATAGTAACCAGGCAAGATCGAAATACCTGATCCACTACTAAAGACTCACCCACAGGGTTCGACACACGCAACGGCGCTACCAGAGGCTCAGACATCATACTCAATCGAGAGGCATAGTAAACAGAAACATACGAAAAGGTAGAGCTCGGATCAAATAAAGGCAAGGAGGCCTGCTGGCATAAAAGAATCGTACCTGTGATCACATCGTCTGATACCTCAGTCTCCGCTCTCGCTGGAGCTGCATAGAAATAGTTATGTCTGCCTATGCCCTGACCATCAAACCTACCACCTGACCTGCCTCCTCAAGGACCACCTCATATACCCTGCTGGCCTACTTTATGGTCCTGACCCTGACCACGGCCTCTAGCTGGCGGTGCTGGTAAAGCTGGGGTAGCTGCATGAGGAACGGGAGCAATCCGGCAATGCTGACAGTAGTCCCTGGCCCAATGACCCATCTCACCACACTCATACCAATCCTGTCGAGGTCGAATCCAAGAAGAACGACTACCATGGCCTGAAGAACCCGACTGAAACACCTTGCGGCCCTGACTCGAACTAGCCTCACTCCGACCACCATCTAATGACTGAAGAGAGGCCTGTGTAGGTCTGTTAGACTGACCCTGTCGAAATCGTCGTTCGGCCCTGTCATGATAATCTTTAGACCTGTGGCGGGAGTCACTGTAGCTGCCCTCATGCCTAGCCCTCTTCTCGCTACCCCCTGGGGCCTCGCGACGAAGATGCTCCATAGTATTGGCATGGTCAACTATGTCTAAAAAAGATCAACCCGCAGAAACTAAGGACTGGGTTTCAAGCCGAAGCTGCAATCTCAACCCATGAACAAAGCACCTAACTCGTTCCTCTTCTGTAGGTAATATCATCTCGGCATGATGGGAGAGCTCATGGAACCTAGTCTCGTACTCAACCACCGACATGGAGCCCTGCTCCAACCTGCAGAACTGATCCTTGAGGCAGTCTCTGACGCTACGAGGGATAAACTTTGCCAAGAGGTCCTCAGAAAACTCATCCCATGAAATCGGTGGAGATCTAGCTGGTCTAGTTTGAAATAATGTGCGCCACCACTGCCTGGCTGTCCCCTCTAGCAGGTAAGCAATGAAGTCAGCCCCTCTACACTCCAAAAGGCCTAAAGTACGAAGCCTCTCACGGCAAGTAGTAAGAAACTCGTGGGCATCCTCACCCACAGCCCCAGAAAACCTCGGTGGTGTCAACCTGAGAAACACACCAAGCATCTTCTGGTCCTCAAGCAACATAGGTCTATCCGCTGCCAAGGGCTGTACTTCATCAGGAGGTACCTGGACCTGAGGTTCCCTCACTATAGGCTGATCCTACAGTACTGGCACTAGTGTAGCTGGGGCGAGTGGCTGGTGCTTACCCCCAAGCACACCCAAGAGTTGAGCAATAGCGGCCTGGAGATCGAAGGTCAGAACTGGTCCGCGTGGCTGCTGGGCTGGCCCCGGCCCCACCAGTTGATCTGGTATACGAGATGCTGGAGGGTCTGTTGCTGGCTCTGGATCCTGCTCTCTCTCCTGGGCTGGTGTTGTGGCCCTCTCTCGACCTCGGGGTCAGCCTCTCTGTAGGCCTGGGTGCATCCCCCCAGCTGGGGCTCTCTCTGTAGGCCTGGGTGCATCCCCCCGGCTGCGCCACCTTGCGAGCGAGCTATCCTGCGAAAGAGTGAAACAAGTGAGATCTTAAGGAACCAACAAGACATATGTTGCACGAAAGTGAAACAAAAGAGGAAATTTTCCTAAAAATATCCTGTAGCTTCCCGAAGATAAGTTACGGACGTCTCCGCACTAATCTGCAAGACTCTACTAGACGTTAGCTCTGTACAAGTGAAACCGATGAACCTGGGGCTCTGATACCAATTTTGTCACGACCCAATTTCTCGAGTCATCATGGAACCTACTATACCCTACCAGTAGGTAAGCCAACCCGTAACCCAGAACATCAAGCAATGAGAGAAATGACAGAATCTAGCAAAAACAACAATCTAAACAAGAATAACATGGCGGAAGGAACCCAAAATAAATATATGTAGAAATCCCTTCCAGAACCTGGAAGTCACTAGTACAGATCTATCTAATAAACAGTACAAGTCCCAAAAGTGGCCAACAACAGAGCGTGTCTCAAAAACAACAAGAGTAGCTTAACTAAAAGAAGAAGGCAGAACAAACCCAAAATGCCAAGTGCTCATCTTCATCTCCGAATCACAGCTGCAAAAGAAGGCTGGAACTAATCACCGCTGGTAACTGGTACTGGGACCTGCATCACGAAATAGATGCAGAGCGTAGCATGAGTACCAAAACAGCTGGTACCCAGTAGG
>NW_006239047.1:694015-698389 GCF_000226075.1 Solanum tuberosum
CCATATGCCCAGAAGGTACACTCGTGCGCAATTTTAAATAAAACCTGAACGGACCCCCATAAGCTCGACAAGTATACAGAAAAGCTAAGTCTACTGAAAAAGAAGAAAGTCGGGCTCCCAGCCCAAAGTAACTAAGATAATCAATCAGACTCCATCCAGCCAGCAGTGCACTCCCAGCCCAGCTAGAAAGAGTGACCCTAGGGGGCACCCAACAAAACAGTCTGCTCCCAGCCCAGCTAGAAAGAGGGACCCATGAGAGAGGTAGATATCGCGAGTCGTCCTACCATGTAGTCAGCTCCCAACCCAGCTAGAAAAAACGACTCGGTGACACCCAGCCAACAGCACACTCCCAGCCCAGCTAGAAAGAGAGGCCCGGGGGAGATCGCTGATATCATCGACTCTACCCAGCTAGCGATACGTTCCCAGCACAGCTAGAAAGAACGACCCCGGGGGTGATGGTATCTCCAATATGATCCAATCCAACAACAACTACCGTGGAAACCCGTCCACTCTAAGAGATCACAGAAAAGGCTCAAAGCCTATACTAACTCAATCCCACGCCTCTAGTGATGTACCAACCTTTCGAGAATGCGTCGGAACCGAAGAATGAGAGGGAAAAGATACAGAAGTGCAGCAAGCAGCGATAACGCCTAATCTAGGGGTCAAACTAACAGACTCAAGTCTGCTATTCCAGTCTACGAGGAGCTAAGTCATCCGAATGACGTCGGCAGAAAGTCATCGCTATCCAGCCTACACGGGTCATAAGTCTAAGGCAATGCTAGCTAACCTAGACTAAGGACATCATGCTTACGGTTAAGGATGAACAAGGCATACAAGTACAGTAGCATACAAGCATACAATAACATTTAGCACATAAGCATGCAACTCTACTAAACCGGTTAACATGATACTATACCCGAAATATGGCCAATCGATCCTAACATGAGGTATCTAATCAAAGTAAGGTAGTAAACTGGTACCCACCCCAAATTCAATCCAATCGACATATTTTTACACAATTAAGCTCAATCTAAAAGAAAGGAAGTCGCAGCCTACCTTAAGGCCGATCGCGCGCTCTCCAAATCACTTTATCAGAGCTTTCCCTATCTGAACGACCTCGAAACGCTACCCCGCTATCCAAAATAGAGTCACAACGTTATTACGGTCGTTTAGACACTAAAATCACAACAAACGAAGACGGGTCAATTTTCGAGTCAAAACAGAAATCGTAGGACCCGCACCGAACTGTCTGAAATTGACTCCGTCAAGAGACCCTAAACGGCACCCCAAACTTGTGTTCCAAAATGGAACACAATTCGAGGCTCATAACACAGCAAAAACCAACAAGCAAGTAACCACACTTTAATCAAGTAAAAGAAAACCAATATCAACAGACTAAACTCGGAATACACGAGAATCAAAAGGTGCCCAGCACTCTTTGAACACTCTATGATGAAGTATCGACAATTCTCCACACATGGGACTTCGAATCACCCAAAGTCGAGCTAAAATGAAAGAGATATGACCAAAACAAGAATGTCAAAAACAAAGGCTCGAAAAAGGAACTACAGTCAGGTTAATCGCGAAATTACCTCGAACAACGCATACCCAACAACTTCCGAGCACTCTAAATTGATTTTCTGCAATATTTCCAAAACTTAAATACTCCGAGGTGGTGCTACGAACTCGTTCGGAACCCCGTGCACGCAAACGAGATATGCAACCATACCAAATTCGATAATCCAGACTCAACGGTGCTGTCAAAATTTCCATCAAAGTTCATATCGATAAGAAGTGGGTCCTACATCCAAAAGGTATTTTAAGTAAAAAACCACTGAAGGGTTCCGAACGATATCGAAAACTTTGGGACACAAAAGAAGGGTTAATCTAGACAAAACCCGATATTTCGGAGCTAACCACGCTAATGGAATCCTAATCCGAACGCGTTTACTCAGAATGTTGACCAAAGTCAAACTTAGACTTAAACTTAAAGTAAAACCGCCTAATCGCACCGACTAACACTGAAAACCTCGGGAGTCATGTCGACCATGCTACTAGCCTAAAATGACCCTTCCAGAGCTGATGGAATCGTCAGAATTGGATTCCGATCTCATTTTCTTGAACTGTTGATCTAAAATGATCGTTTAAGGTTCATCAGCTCAAAAACACTAAAACTCGCACCAAGACCAAGTGACCGAACTGTCAGTCCCAGTAAGTCATAAATGACTTATGGTCTCTACAGGAACGCTTTAAATGACACATAGAAGGCCAAACACAGAAATGACCAAGAGGGTCATTACAATATCCATTACTAAAAAGGATATTCGTCCGCAAAGGAAAGGGTCAAGAAGTACTTGAAGGCTCAAATAAGCCGGGAAACTGCTCTCGCATCTCCTGCTCGGTCTCCCAGGTAGCCTCTTCGACTGGACAATGCCTCCAACGAACCTTAACAACAGGAATTGCTCTGGAGCGCATTCTCCTCACATTACTAGCTAGAATGGCAACTGGCTCCCCTATAAATGTCAAACGATCATCCAACTCGACTACATCATACTGGAGCACATGGGACTCATCAGGAACATACCGCCGCAACATCGAGACATAGAAAACTGGGTAGATGGCTAAAAATGTTGGAGGTAGGGCCAACTCATAAGCAACCTCCCCAACTATCCGGAGTATCTCAAAAGGACCGATGTACTTGGGACTAAGCATGCCCCGCCTCCCAAACCTCATCACGCCCTTCATGGGCTATACACGGAGGAATACCCGATCACCAACAGAGAATGTCAAAGGTCAATGCCTCCGATCCGCATGACTCTGGTGCCTACTCTGAGCCGTCTTGAGTCTATCCTGAATCACTCTCACCTGGTCCAAAGCCTCATGAAGCAAATCCGTACCACGCGGCCTAGGCTCTGTAGAATCATACTAACCAATTGATGAGTGACAACGCCTACCATATAAGGCCTCGAATGGTGCCATCTGAATGCTAGAATGGTAGCTGTTGTTATACGCAAACTCCACCAAAGGCAAAAACTGGTCCCAATTACCACCAAACTCCAAAACAGAAGCCCGCATCATGTCCTTAAGGACCTGAATAGTGCGCTCCGACTGACCATCAGTCTGCTGGTGGAAAGCTATGCTAAGGTCAACCCGAGTTGCCCAACTCATCCTGAAAGGTCCTCCAAAAGCTAGACGTGAACTGAGAACTCCGATATGATATAATAGAAACTGGAACCCCATGAAGTCGAACCACCTCTCGAATGTAGATACGAGTCAACCTCTCGGTGCTAAATTAAGACTGAACAGGAAGGAAATGTGCTGACTTGGTCAATCGATCAACGATGACCCTAATGCTATCAACATCTCTAGAAGTTTGCGGTAACCCCACAATGAAGTCCATAGTGATACGCTCCCACGTCCACTCCGGAATGGGTAATCTCTGGAACTCGCCTCCAGGCCTCAAAAGCTCAGCCTTTACCTGCTGGCAGCACAAGCAACGGGAAACAAAGTCAACAATATCTCTCCTCATGCCACTGCACCACTAATGCTGCCTCAGATCACGATACATTTTCACTGTGCCCGGATGGATAGAGTATCTAGACTCATGGCCCTCAGAAAGTATCAACTGTATCAAATCCCCAACTCTCATAACACAGATGCGGCCGGCGAATCTCAACACTAATATACCGTGAGTTTACGATATTTCTTATACATTTCACTTACAAGTTGTATGTGTCTAGGTCCTTTTGTATTGGTTTTTATGTGTTTTTATCATATTTTGCAGGAAAGATGTTCAGGCGCGGAAGTATAGGGACAGCTGAAAGAAATGCAAAAAAAGGGCATTCACGGAGGTGATGTACGAACCGTAGGTCCATCGACGGCCCGTAAGTGATCACCGTACATCAGCAGGAAAGGTATGGAAGAAAAATCAGGGAAATCTGACCAAGTGTGGAACCACGGTGGCCATTGACGGTCCGTAGATTGATCTACGAACCTTACTGTTGATTCGTAGATTGATACTGCGAGGGTTCCAGTACCTTATTTATGAAGATTCTAAGTGTGTAGCTACGGAGGGGATTGACGGACCGTAGATAGATCTACGGTCCGTACTGCTAGTCCTTCGTTTGCTTCAGAGAAGCTGATTTTTGGAAGCTGAAATATTTCTAAGTCCTGGCTGACGGAAGGGACTTACGGACTGTAGATGCATCGACGGTCCGTAAGTCAGTCTTGTGGAATGAAGACGCGTACCTGAACAAACTTTCCTTAATTTGTTTCCCTTTTAATTTAGGATTTGTTTTCTATAAATAAGGCATGTAAACCTCATTTTTGGGGTTAGACATTATTATTCTAGTTTTACTTGGTGACTTGGGAGAT
>NW_006239047.1:698779-700531 GCF_000226075.1 Solanum tuberosum
CACGTAGCCGGACCAAGGTGCGGGGTGAAATTCTCTAGATGCCGGACCAAGGATTTAGAGATACCTAACTTATCACTTTGCATGTAATACACTAGGAAAGGATTGCGGTTACTAGGATTACTGCGTTATGAGCTTGTGGTGAACACATATAACCTAGTTAATTTCCTCATTTTGATAACAACTGAAATTGATTTTTATTTACTGATTACTTACTGAATTCTTACATTGTTCACAAATCCCCCCTTTTATTACTGTTTCTGGAATACTTGGCTAATTGAATATAATTGTTGGTTAAAAGTAAAGTCTAAACCATTTTCCTCGTGGGATCGACCCCAACCTACGAATTCGCAAAATCAACTCAAACTACGCATACCCAACAACTTCCGAGCATTCTACAGCGAAGCCACCAAAAATACGAAGCTCCCACACTTTGAATCGGCTAATGCGGATAAAAGATGAGAAAGTTATGAGAGTTTGAAGGTTTGGAAAATGTTGTTGATTTTTCTGCATTTATAGCAGATTTTCTGCAATATTTCCAAAACTTAAAAACTCCGATGCGGTGCTCCGAACTCGTTCATAACCCTGTGCACGCAAATGAGATATTCAACCATACCAAATTAGATATTATGGACTCAACGGCGCAGTCAAAATATCCATCAAAGGTCATCTCGATAAAAAGTGGGTCCCAATTCCAAAAGCCATTTTAAGTCAAAAACCACAGAAGGGTTCGGAAAGATATCGAAAACCTCGGGACACAAAAGAAGGATCAATCTAGATAATACTCGACATTCTGGAGCTAACCGCGCTAACAGAATCCTAATCCGAGCGCGTTTACTTAGAATGTTGACCAGAGTCAAACTTAGGCTTAAACTTAAAGTTAAAACGCCTAATCGCACCGACTCACACTGAAAACCTTGGGAGTCATGTCGACCATGCTACTAGCCTAAAATGACCCTTCCGGAGCTGAAGGAATTGTCAGAATTGGATTCCGATGTCATCTTCTTGAACTTATGATCGAAAATGATCATTCAAGGTTCATAAGCTTCCAAAACACAAAAACTCGCACTAAGACCAAACGAACGACCAGGTGACCAAACTGTCAGTCCCAGAAAGTCATAAATGACTTGGGGTCGCTACAAGAACACTCTAAACGACACACCGAAGGCAAAACATAGAAATTACCAAGAGGGTCACTACAATATCCACTACTAAAAAGGATATTCGTCCGCGAAAGTAAGCGTCAAGAAGTACCTGAAGGCTCAAACAAGCCGGGAAACTACTCTCGCAACTCCTGCTCGGTCTCCTAGGTAGCCTCCTCGACTGGACGATACCTCCAACGAACCTTAACAACATGAATAGCTCTCGAGAGCAATCTCCTCACATCACTGGCTAGAATCGCAACTAGCTCCTCTACAAATGTCAAACGATCATCCAACTCGACTAAATCATACTGGAGCACATGGGAATCATCAGGAGCATACCGCCGCAACAACGAGACATGGAAAACTGGGTGGATAGCTGAAAATGTTGGAGGTAGGGCCAAATCATAAGTAACCTCCCCAACTATCCGGAGTATCTCAAAAGGCCCAATGTACCTGGGGCTAAGCATGCCCCGCCTCCCAAACCTCATCACGCCCTTCATGGGCGACACATAGAGGAATACCCGATCACCAACAGAGAATCTCAAAGGTCCACGCCTCCGATCCGCATAACTCTGGTGTCACGACCCAAGCCTAGGGCCTAGACGTGACA
>NW_006239047.1:700631-700763 GCF_000226075.1 Solanum tuberosum
GGGGGGATAGAAATAGGTTGAGTATCGGGAAGGAGGTTTATACCAAGATCTATCTCCCTTTCGGGAGGGACATCGGGAAGGTCTTCTGGGAAGACATCTAGAAACTCATTAACAACCGGAATAGACTCAATA
>NW_006239047.1:705075-735763 GCF_000226075.1 Solanum tuberosum
TGGCCACCAAAATAATTTGTGTGCTAGGAGATATGACCCTCCAAAGTAGACCCTCGAAAAAGGCTTCACTTGGAAATTTCGGATTTTGATACGGTTGCTCTAAAATTTGGGTTAGACCCATTTCCCACTCAATTTAACCCCCTAAACAATAATATGAAGTTGGATTTTCGAAAAACGAAACGGATTTTTATATATAGCTAAACAAGTTTCCGGTAACTTCCGAAGCACAATTTAAAGAACTTTTTGGGTCATTTCATCTAGTGCCTACTCTGAGACGTCCTGAGACTATCCTAAATCATTCTCACCTGGTCCAAAGCCTCCTGAAGAAAATCCGTACCACGCGGCCTAGGCTCTGTAGACTCAAACCAACCAATTGGAGAGCGACAATGCCTACCATATAGGGGCCTCGAACGGGGCCATCTGAATGCTAGAATGGTAGCTGTTGTTATACGGAAACTCCGCCAAAGTCAAGAACTGGTCCCAATTACCACCAATTTCCAAAACACAAGCCCGCAACATATCCTTATGGACCTGAATAGTACGCTCTGAATGACCATCAGTCTGCGGGTGGAAAGCTATGCTAAGGTAAACCTGAATGCCCAACTCATCCTGAAAGGTCCTCCAAAAGCTAGACGAGAACTGAGAACCCCGATCTGATATAATAGAAATGGTACCCCATGAAATCGAACCACCTCCCGAATGTAGATACGAGCCACCCTCTCGGTGCTAAATTAAGACTGAACAGGAAGGAAATGTGCTGACTTGGTCAATCGATCAACGATGACCCAAATGCTATCAACACCTCTAGAAGTCTGTGGCAACCCCACAATGAAGTCCATAGTGATACGCTCCCACTTCCACTCCAGAATGGGTAATCTTTGGAACTCGCCACCAGGCCTCTAAAGCTCGGCCTTTACCTGCTGGAAGCACAAGCAACTGGAAACAAAGTCAGCAATATCTCTCCTCATGCCACTCCACCAGTAATGCTGCCTCAGATCACGATACATCTTCGATGTGCCCTCATGGATAGAGTATCTAGACTCATGGCCCTCAGAAAGTATCAACTGTATCAAATCCCCAACTCTCGGAACACAGATGCGGCCGGTGAATCTCAACACTCCATCAGGATCTAAGGTAGCCTGACCACCATCACCTGCTAATACTCGATCTCTAAGGGCCACCAAGGCCTCATCCTCAAACTGACAACCACGGATCCTATCAAGCAAGGAAGACTGAACTCCTATATGGGCCAAGACCCGTCTAGAATCTGAGATATCCAACTGAACCATGCTGTTGGCTAAGAACTGAATGTCCATAGCCAATGGTCGCTCCTCAACAGATAAGAAGGCTAGACTATCCATACTCACCGCCTTCCGGTTCAAGTTGTCCGCTACCACATTTGCCTTACCCGGATGATAGAGAATAGAGAGGTCGTAGTCCTTCAGGAGCTCAATCCATCGACACTGCCTCGAATTAAGGTCCCTCTAGCTCATGATGTACTGAAGACTCCTATAATCGGTATAAATCTCACATTGAACTCCATACAAGTAGTGCCTCCAAATCTAAGGCGCGAAAACTACCGCCGCCAACTCCAAGTCATGAGTGGGGTAGTTGCGCTCATCGACCTTAAGCTGCCTCGACGCATAAGCAATATTCCACCCCTGTTGCATCAATACACAACCCAAACCAGCGCCGGATGTATCACAATAAACCATGATGCCCTCGCCCTCAATCAGCAGAGTCAACATATGAGCGGTGGTCAATAATCCTTGAGCCTCACTAAGCTCGCCTCACACTCCTCTGACCAAACAAAGGGAACACAAACACGAGTCAATCGGGTCAGAGGTGCTGCCAAGGTAGAGAAACCTTCCACAAATCGTCTGTAGTAGCCTGCTAGTCCGATGAAGATCTGAATATCAGTAACGGAGGTGGGCCTAGCCCAATCACGAATAGCCTCAATCTTCACCGTATCTACCGTAATGCCCTTCTTGGATAGAACATGCCCCAAGAATGCTACAGAGTCTAACCAAAACTGGCACTTTGAGAACTTAGCATAAAGTCGCTGATCTCTCAAAGTCTGGAGCAAAACTCTCAAATGCTGCTCATGATCACCCCTACTCTGCGAGTATATCAAAATGTCATCAATGAAGACTATGACGAAGGAATCAAGATAAGGCCTGAACACGCGTGTCATCAAGTCCATAAAGGTAGCAGGGGCATCAGTCAAACCAAATGACATTACCAAGAACTCATAATGGCCATAACGGGTCCTAAATGCAGTCTTAGGGATGTCCGCTGCCCTAATCCTCAACTAGTGGTAACCGGACCTCAAATCAATCTTAGAGAACACTGAAGCTCCATGTAGCTGGTCAAATAGTCAATGCACATGCGCATTGTACCGTCCTTCTTCTATAAAAAAGAACGGGAGCGCCTCAAGGTGATACACTAGGTCTGATAAATCCCTTTCCCAAGATATCCTGAAGCTGAAAACTGAGCTCTTTGAGCTCTACAAGAGCCATCCGATATGGAGCAATAGAAATAGGCCGAGTACCTGGCTCAAGCTCAATCGGAAAATCAATATCACGCTCTGGGGGTAGGACAGGTAATTCAGTAGGAATCACATCTAAGAAGTCATGAACAACAGGAACCGACTCAATCAGAGGAACCTCCCTACTCACATCACACACATAGGCCAAATATGATAAGCATCCACTAGCCACTAGCCTCCTAGCCCGAATAAATGAGATGACCCCAACTGGTGTGCTTCCACGAGATCCTGCCACACCACCGGAGGAATACCAGGAATGGCTAGGGTAACGGTCTTAGAAAAGCAATCTAAAAGAACGCAATAAGGGGATAACCAGTCCATGCCCAGAATCACATCGAAATCAACCATGTCAATCAATATAAGGTCAGCCCGGGTGTCACTCCCCTGGATAGTAACTAAGCAAGATCAAAATAACTGATCCACTACTAAAGACTCACCAGAGGCTCAGACATCATACTCAATCGAGAGGCATAGTAAATAGAAACATACGAAAAAGTAGAGCTTGGATAAAATAAAGGCAAGGCGGGCTGCTGGCATAAAAGAATCGTACATGTGGTCACATCGTCTGATGCCTTAGCCTCCGCCCTCGCTGGAGCTGCATAGAAATGGCTATGTCTGCCTCTGCCCTGAGCATCAAACCTACCACCTGACCTGCCTCCTCAAGGACCACCCCATATACCTTGCTGGCCACCTCTATGGTCCTGACCCTGACCACGGCCTCTAGCTGGAGGTGCTGGTAAAGCTGGGGGAGCTGCATGAGGAGCGGGAGCAATCCGACTATGCTGAAGGCAGTCCCTGGCCCATTGACCCATCTCAACACACTCATAGCAACCCTGTCGAGGGAGAATCCCAGATGAACGACTACCATGGCCTGAAAAATCCGACTGAAACTCATCGCGGCCTTGATTCAAACTAGGCTCTCTCCGACCACCATCTGATGCCTGAAGAGAGGCCTGTGTAGGTCTGCTAGACGGGCCCTATAGAAATCGTCGTCCGGGCCTGTCATGATAATCTCTAGACATGGGGCGGGAGTCACTGTATCTGACCTCATGCCTATCCCTCTTCTCGCTGCCCCCTTGGGCCTCACGACGAAGATGCTTCATAGTACTGGCATGGTCAACTATGTCTAAAAAAGATCGGCCGCAGAAACTAATTACTGGGTCTCAAGCCGAAGCTGCATTCTCTACCCACGAACAAATCACCTAACTCGCTCCTCCTCTGTAGGTAATATCATCTCGGCATGATGGGAGAGCTCGTGGAACCTAGTCTCGTACTCTGCCATCGACATGGAGCCCTACTTCAACCTGCAGAACTGATCCCTGAGGCGGTCTCTGACGCTACGAGGGATAAACTTTTCCAAGAAGGCCTCACAAAACTCATACCATGATACCGATGGAGATCTAACTGGTATGGTCTGAATGAATGTGTGCCACCACTGCCTGGTTGGCCCATCTAGCTGGTAAGCAATGAAGTCATCCCCTCTAGACTCCACAAGGCCCAAAGTGCGAAGCCTCTCACGGTAAGTAGTAAGAAACTTGTGGGTATCCTCACCCACAGCCCTAGAAAACCTTGGTGGTGTCAACCTGAGAAACACACCAAGAATATTCTGGTCCTCAAGCGGCATAGGTATATCCGCTGCCAAGGGCTGTACTCCCTCAGGTGGTACCTGGACCTGAGGTTCCCTCACTATAGGCTGATCCTGCATTACTGGTGCTACTGTAGCTGGGGCGGGTGGCTGCTCCATACCCCAAAGTATAGCCAAAAGCGTAGCAATAGCGGCCTGGAGATCTGAGGTCAGACCTGCTCCGCGTGGCGCCTGGGCTATCCCCGGCCCCACCGGCTGATTTGGTATACGAGATGCTGGAGGGTCTGCTACTGGCTCTAGATCCTCTTCTCTCTCTTCGGCTGGTGCTGCGGCCCTCTCTCGACCTCAGGGTCAGAGTCTACCCCAAGCTGGGGCTCTGTCTGCAGGCCTGGTTGCATCACCCCCGGCCGCGCCACCTCGCGAGCGAATTTTCCTACGAAAGACTGAAACAAGTGAGATCTTAAGGAACCAATAAGACATATACTGCATGGAAGTGAAACAAAAGAGGAAATATTCCTAAGAATATCTTGTAGCCTCCCGAAGATAAGTTACGGACGTCTCCGCATCGATCTACAGCACTCTACTAGACGTTAGCTCTGCACAAGTGAGACCGATGAACCTGGGGCTCTGATACCAATTTGTCACGACCCGATTTCTCGAGTCAAGATGGCACCTACTATACCCTACCAGTAGGTAAGCCAACCCGTAACCCAGAACATCAAGCAATGAGCGAAAGGGCAGAAAATAGCGAAAACAACATTCTAAACAAGAATAACAAGGCGGAAGCAACCCAAAATAAATAAATACAGAAATCCTTCCTGAACTTGGAAGTCACAGTACAGAGCTATCTAATAAAGAGTACAAGTCCCAAAAGTGGACCACAACAGAGCGTGTCTCAAAAGAAACAAGACTACCTAAACCAAAAGAAGGAGGCAGAACAAACCCAAAATGCCAAGTGCTCGCCCTCGTCTCCGAATCACAGCTATAAAAGAAGGCTGGAACTAATTATCGCTGGTAACTGGTACTGGGACCTGCATCAGGAAACAGATGCAGAGCGTAGCATGAGTACCAACACAATAGGTACTCAGTAGGCATCATAGGCCGACTGAGCAAAAAGGGGGTAAAAACAATAAGAAAGGATAGGATCTAGACACAGAGAGGTCAAAGTGGATATGAAAAAAAAGCACACGAGCATACCAGAAACAAACTAAGTGCACTAAACTAAACCTAACTAGACCCCAATATGGCCAGAAGGTACACTCGCGCACAAGCTCAAACAAAACCTTAATGGACCCCCATAAGCCTGGCAAGTACACAGAAAAGCTAAGTCTACTGAGAAAGAAGAAAACCGGGATCCCAGCCCAAAGTAACTAAGATAATCCATCAAACTCCATCCAGCCAGCAGTGCACTCCCAGCCCAGCTAAAAAGAGTGACCCTAGGGGGCATCCAACTAAACAGTCCACTCCCAGCCCAGCTAGAAAGAGGGACCCATGAGAGAGGTAAATATTGCGAGTCATCCTACCATGCAGTCAGCTCCCATCCCAACTAGAAAGAGCGACCCGGGGACACCCAGCAAACAGCACACTCCCAGCCCATCTAGAAAGAGAGGCCCGTGGGCGATCATCGATATCACCTAGTCTACCCAGCCAGCGATACGTTCCCAGCCCAGCTAGAAGGAACGACCCCAGGGGTGATGGTATCTCCAATTGGATCCAATACAACAACAACTACCGTGGAACGCCGTCCACTCTAAGAGATTACAGAAAAGGCTCCAAGCCTATACTATCTCAATCCCACGCCTCTAGTGATGTACCAAACCTTCAAGAATGCGTCGGAACCGCAAAATGAGAGGGAGAAGATACAAAAGTGCAGCAAGCAATGATAACGCCTAATCTAAGGGTCAAACTATCACACTCAAGTCTGCTATTCCAGTCTACAAGGAGCTAAGCCATCCGAACGACGTCGGCAGAAAGTCAAGGCTATCCAGCCCACACGGGTCATAAGTCTAAAGCAATGCTAATCTAACCTAGACTAAGGACATCATGCTTACGGTTAAGGATGAACAAGGCATACAATACATAGCATACAAACATACAATAGCATTTAGCACATAAGCATGCAACTCTACTAAACCGGTAAACATGATACTATACCCGAAATATGGCCAATCAATCCTAACATGAGGTATCTAATCAAAGTAAGGTAGTAAACTGGTACCTACCCCCAATTCACTCCAATCGACATGTCTTTACACAATTAGCTCAATCTAAAAGAAAGGAAGTCGTAGCCTACCTTAAGGTCGATCGTGCATTCTCCAAATTACTTTACCGGAGATTTCCCTATTCGATCGAATTCGAAACACTACCCCGCTATCAAAAATTGAGTGACAACGTTATTACGGTCGTTTTGACTGCAAAATCACAACAAACGAAGATGGGGCAATTTTGGAGACACAACGGAAATTGAGGGACCCGCACCGAACTGTCTTAAATTGACTCCGTCAAGAGACCCTAAACAGCACCCCAAACTTGTGTTCCAAAATGGAACACAATTCGAGGCTCAAGACACAGCAAAAACCAACAAGCAAGAAACCACACTTTAATCAACTAAAAGAAAACCTACAGCAGCAGTCTAAACTCGGAATACAGGAGAATCAAAAGGTTCCCAGATCACTTTGAACACTCTATGACGAAGTATCGACAATTATCAACACGTGGGACTTCGAATCACCCAAAACCGAGCTAAAATGAAAGAGATATGACAAAAACAAGAATGCCAAAAACAAAGGCTCGAAAAGGGAACTGCAGTCAGGTTAATCTCTAAATCACCTCGAACTACGCATACCCAACAACCTCCGAGCACTCTACAGAGAAACCACCGAAAATACGAAGCTCCCGCACTTTGAATCGGCTAATTCAGATAAAAGATGAGAAAGTTATGAGAGTTTGAAGGTTTGGAAAATATTGCTGATTTTCTGCATTTATAGCAGATTTTCTGCAATATTTCCAAAACTTAAAAACTTCGACGCGGTGCTCCGAATTTGTTCGGAATCACGTGCACACAAATGAGATATGGAACCATACCAAATTCGATATTCCAGACTCAATGGCGCAGTCAAATTATCCATCAAAGGTCTTCTTGATAAAAAGTGGGTTCCACTTCGAAAAGACATTTTAAGTCAAAAACCACAGAAGGGCTCGGAAAGATATCGAAAATCTCGGGACACAAAAGAAGGGTCAATCTAGACAAAACTCGACATTCCGGAGCTAAGCGCGCTGACGGAATTCTCATCCGAGTGTGTTTACTCAAAATGTTGACCAAACTCAAACTTAGGCTTAAACTTAAAGTTAAAACGCCTAATCGCACCGACTCACACTGAAAATCTCGGGAGTCATGTCGACCATGCTACTAGCCTAAAATGACCCTTCCGGAGCTGATGGAATCGTCACAATTGGATTCCAATGTCATCTTCTTAAACTTTTGATCGAAAATGATCGTTCAAGGTTCATAAGCTCCAAAACACAAAAACTCGCACCAAGACCAAACGAACGACCAAGTGAACGAATTGTCAGTCCCAGCAAGTCATAAATGACTTGGGGTCGCTACAGGAACGCTCTACATGAAACACAGAAGGCAAAACACAGAAATGACCAAGAGGGTCATTACATATAACTATCTCTATAACCATTTTTACCTTTACAACTAAGCTTAAATTCTCCTAAGACCTCTTAAGGTGGAAGTTAGGGTTTCAAGCTTCAAGGTCTCATTCTCCTTGAATTCTTGGTGCTTTGATTGTCGAGGTATGTTGAAATTCACCAGTAGTTTTGTTTTATCCATTAGGTGCCATAAGAATCTAATTTTCCAAGTCAATTTCACCCAATTCTCTTAGTTCCATATGATTGTTCATGGGTCCTATTTATTATGATTCAATTGTTCATATTCAATCTTGTTATGTATGATTTTCCTCAATTATATGGTTTTCAATTGATTTTATCTGGTCCCATGCATATGCTTATTTTAAGAATATGTATCATGCTTATGAACTTATGGACTGTGATTATAAAATCTATGCATATTTTATGAAAAGGATCATTTATGAACTATGTATGCTTTAAGATAAGTATCAATGATTTGTCAAAGGAATTTTGCACATATAAATGAAATTATGATTTGGAAGTTTAGAAATATAAATATCCAATATAAAAGTTTATGAAATCATGATTTGAAAGGAGCTTCTCTATTATGACTTATGATTGGATTGGAAGTATTAATTATGTCTTTTCAAGTATTTTGATTATCAATATGCTTATGTCATTTCTGTTGGGATGTAGTTGCAATGAGAGGACATTGAGATGGAGGCTCTCCCGTTAGTAGAGGCAGTGTCTCTTGTAGCAACCTTTTTCCCCCTTAACTACTACCCCTATAGGGTTGCCTTAAGTGACCTAACCTAGTAATACAGTTTAGCAAAGAATGAAATGTGACGGAGTTCTACCTTGCTAGTAGACTCACCTTTTCAGTGTGAGGGTCATGCTGGATTCAATGTTATAGCTCATATGGTATTGTTGTCGATTAACGGTAAATATTCCACAAACGAAGTATGTTTCTGTCAAAGGTTTTATGAAAGTTTCTCAAATGGTTTTAAGTATGTATTGACCTTGTATATGATTTATGATTTCTTTATAATGACTTTTTATCAAATTATACTTAGTCTCGCATATAATGTTTAAATCCATCATATTATCATACCTATGTTTTTAAATCCATTCACTATACTAATGCATATTTCTACCTATATTGTCTCATAATATTGGGTATGACGCTCCTCCCTAGCTTGTGGCTAGCTTGTATTATTATACTAGTACCATGGATTGGTGAGTTCTCCTGCTTCGAGGACAAGACCGTTGATGCTTTACCTCTTTTATTGTTTTTTTCATTTCGGACTTGTACGTGGTGTATGGGTTACACGACAACCACTTTTATAATCTTAGAAAGGCTTGTGTCAAACGTAGGAGTGTTTCACATATCTCTTATGTAGTCTATATATTTTATTTTAGATCATTCTATGAGTTGACACTTATATTGATTATATCTCTTAAGTTGTTTTTTATAAGATCATGCTTATGTGAAGTGACTCGTTAAGTGTCTCTCGGGATCCAATCCACCATGTCACTCCTAGAGGGTACTTTGGGTCATGACAAACTTGGTATTCAAATCATCAAGTTTTAGAAAAGGTCCTATATTGTTTGACAAGCTACGTCGAGTAGAGTCTTATTCATGAATGTGAAGCGTGCCACATTTATGAATGGGAGGATGCAAGACGTTTAGGAAACATCAATTCTTTCACTTCTCTAAAGTTGAGCCATAAATTTTTTCTTTATAAAGGTCTTACTTCTAAATCTTGTATGATGCTTTTCAGGATATGCCTCCTAGAAGAGCTAATGCAAGAAGAAATGTGGATCTTGAGGTTCCTCAAGTGCCAGTCGATCCTTTAGCCGAGCAAGTGACTCATGCCAAATTCTGAGCCACTTTCCATGTATTAGCTTAAGTTATGACAGCCAAGCTAATAGAGAGGACATTTCTCTCGTGAACCCAAATATGGGTATGGCGGCGATAAGGGTGAGGGACTTCACTAGGATGAATACCCCGGAGTTTCATTAGTCTAAAGTTGATGAGAATCCTAAAGAGTTTGTTGATAAGGTTTATAAGATAGTGAAGATCATGGGAGTGCCACTAGTGGAAAAGGCGGAATTGGCCACTTACAAACTCAAGGATGTTGCTCAAGTTTGGTTCAATTAATGGAAGGATGAGAGGGATATTGATGTGGGTCCTCATGAATTGGAGAAATTCAAAGGGGATTTTCTTTATGGTTTCTTCCCTCTTAAGATGAGAGAGGAAAAGGTTCTTGAGTTAACTAATATTCGTCAAGGAAATATGAAGGTGAAGGAGTATGCTTTGAAGTTTACTCAATTTTCTAAGTGTGCTCTAACTACGGCTGTTGAGTCTAGAGCAAGTATGAGAAGTTTGTGTCTGGCGTACTGATCAACGTTTCAAGGACACTTCATCCAATTCTAAGTGTCAACGATCGCTATTCAGTATATAACCCAACTAAATGAGTTGGGGTCGAATCCCACATGGAGTGGTACGTGTTTAAGATTCAATAGGAAAGTACGAATGTGATCAAGTCAGTCATAGGAATAGACATTTACGAAATAAAAAACATAATTCAAATCAGGGGGTGACACGAATGTAAAATAGGTGGGTTTTGGTTTCTAATTATCAACTATAACAACAACAAATAATACGGAATAACAATAATGAGATGGGTTCTTGGGATGTGTTTCGATTATAGGCTAATGTAGACAAATGAGTAATCGCAACTATTAGGAAATAGTTGAATATTAGTGAATAAGCTAGACTATAGAGGAGGTAAACTTTCTCTCGAACAATTTACCCTGAATCAAGTCGATTTCTTTCGAACATCGACAAACATGCAAAATAAGAACATCCTACGCCTTAGTCCATTCACTCTCTCGAGCTGAATGTGTGGAAAAGGGTTTAGGATTCATTCTCTCGAGCTGAACTCATGACAACCCAATACCCACAGACCATCAATCAATAATCTTGATTTTAAAACCTCTCTCTTGAGCAAGCCGAAAACACAAAGGTAGAACTGCATTTGCAACTACAATTGTTTAAATTAAACCACAATCACTGATTGAAATCACTTCTAAACAACATTTAAACTAACAATTAGCAATACCCATAAACAAAATCATCCCATAATCACATAATCACACCCCAAGAATTGGAGTTTTAGCTAGACATCATAGAAAGATAAAAATTGTTACCAAATTGAGTTTCCATCAACTGGATAAAATTGATTTCGTCTTTACAAAGGTCCAAATTGAAAAATCTCAAAGACCCACTTCCAATTTCTCAAAAGTGAACAACTTTAGGTCTTCAAAACTAAGGAAAAACTTGTCTCCATACTGAGAATTCGATATATTGAAAGTATAATACTTACTAATTGATAAAAAGCTCGTAAGCTATATCTTCAAAAATAAATTTATAATCTTCAAAAATATGTTGTTAAGGGTCATTTGGCGTAGAAAGTCGGGCTAGCCGATCAACTCGGCAATCCGCCTTTGGCCAATTCCATCACCTTTTTCCTTGGCCTTCACCATCCTCCAGGTCTGTAACTTTGGGTGATTTAACACTGCATTGCGGAACCACTAGGCAGTCCACCGACTTCTACTTTCTCTCGCCAACTTGATTTTCTGTTTCAGGGTTGGCACACTGGAACTTTAGCCCGTCAAGAAGCCGTTCGGCGAATCGCCAAGTAGACTTGGCGAGCACCAGGCGTGCTTTTCTTCATTCTTTCAGCTCGCTTTATTCTTTTTTGCAAATTAGTGTCCTTTTTTTTTTCCACAATCCAAATACCTGGAAATCAAAGGCTTACATCAGTAATTGGGACAAAATAAGCATTTGAGAACACTAAATCATTATGAATAAAGCCCTAAATGAGTCCAAATCTCGGACTCATCAACACCCCCAACTTAAACTTTTGCTTGTCCTCAAGTAAAAGTCAAGTTCAGCAGTTCAAAAGGGACGTCTCAAACAGTGCTATACAAGATTTAATCATGAATGCACATAACAAGACTCAACTTATTCATGAAGGATCAATTGTGTACTCAATGGTTCAAGTAGTGACTCACCATTACCAAAGATTCTCAAGCTCACACTACTTGCTTCAAATGCAAGTTCAAGCTCAACAAAGGTACTCAAATCCCCTCTTATAAAGAATGATTCCATATTCACACATAATGGTTCAACACTTTATAGTTCTAGAATCACATACAACTCTCACACTCACAAAGATGAACAAATGCATGACTTCACCCATAGGTTTGGCCTTACTTTCCAACCAACATTTGTTTCAGCTCACTCAAGATCAAAAAGGTCTTTTCAAGGCTTGTAACTGGGCTGAGTGTAAATGTATTGTCATTTAGGCTCAGTGGCTGCTATACTCATGAAATGTTGTATGAACAACACTTTCTTTCCTTTTCTTTATCATTCTCATTTATGCTTAAAATTCACCCCATTATTCACTTTCCATGGAGTACCGGACAACCCATTTGTTAGGCAACTTTCATAACTTTATTTCAAAACTTTTTCGTTCTTTTTCTTTTTCTTTTTTTTTTTTTTTTTTTTTTTTTTGCATGGAGGGATTCCATCTTTGTCAAAATAATGGATAAAAAAAAGGGATTTTCTTTGCACTTCTTGATTTACCTTCTCTTTTCACCACACCCCCAACTTAGGCTTTTGGCCTAAGTTGGCTATTCAAAAAAACCACACTTCATGAGGATTATGGGTGAAGGGATAAAGAGCGGTCACAATTGCATCCAGTTTCTTCCAAGAAAAGGGTAAGGCTTAAAGGGTGTTCAAGCAAATTTCACACACTCACAAGGTTGGCAACAAAAGAGGTATAGTGTCAAATTGTTTCACTTTTCAAAATTGTTGCCTAAGATCATATCAAAAGCTTGCATCACATAGTCAATCGGACCAATGGGGAAAATTCTAGGTGTCATCACACAAGGTTCACGGTAAGCTCATCACACAAGGCATTGGCACCAATATCAAACCGAACCATGCTATTGGCTAAGAACTGAATGTCCATAGCCAAGGGTCGCTCCTCAACAGATAAGAAGGCTAGACTACCCATACTCACCGCCTTCCGGCTCAAGGCGCCCGCTGCCACATTCGCCTTGCCTGGATGATAGAGAATAGAGAGGTCGTAGTCCTTCAGGAGCTCAATCCAGTGACGCTGCCTCGAATTAAGGTCCCTCTGGCTCATGATGTACTGAAGGCTCCTATAATCGGTATAAATCTCACATCGAACTCCATACAAGTAGTGCCTCCAAATCTTAAGCACAAAAACTACCGCCGCCAACTCCAAGTCATGAGTGGGGTAGTTGCGCTCATGGACCTTAAGCTGCCTTGACGCATAAGCAATAACCCGCCCCTGCTGCATCAATACACAACCCAAACCAGCGCCGGATGCGTCACAATAAAACCGTGAAGCCCCTCACCCCTCAACCGGAAGAGTCAATATAGGAGCGGTGGTCAATAACTCCTTGAGCCTCAAAAAGCTCGCCTCACACTTCTCTGACCAAACAAAGGAAACATAAACACGAGTCAACCGGGTCAGAGGTGCTGCCAAGGTAGAGAAACCTTCCACTAATCGTCTGTAGCAGCCGGCTAGTCCGATGAAGCTCCGAATCTCAGTAACTGAGGTGGGCCTAGCTCAATCACGAATAACCTCAATCTTTGCCGGATCTACCATAATGCCCTCCTTGGATACAACATGCCCCAAGAATGCTACAGAGTCTAACCAAAACTGGCGCTTTGAGAAATTGGCATAAAGCCGCTGATCTCTCAAAGTCTGGAGCACAACTCTCAAATGCCACTCATGATCACCCCTACTCCACGAGTATATCAAAATGTCATCAATGAAGACTATGACGAAGGAATCAAGATATGGCCTGAACACGCGCGTCATCATGTCCATAAAGGCAGCAGGGGCATTAGTCAACCCAAATGACATCACCAAGAAGTCATAATGGCCATAACGGGTCCTAAATGCAGTCTTAAGGATGCTCGCTGCCCTAATCCTCAACTGGTGGTAACCGGACCTCAAATCAATCTTAGAGAACACTGAAGCTCCCTGTAGCTGGTCAAATAGGTCATCAATCCTAGGTAAAGGATATCGATTCTTCACTGTCACCTTATTCTACTGCCTATAGTAAATGCACATGCGCATCGTACCGTCCTTCTTAACAAAAAGAATGGGAGCGCCCCAAGGTGAAACACTAGGTCTGATAAATCCCTTACCCAAGAGATCCTGAAGCTGAACACTGAGCTCCTTGAGCTCTGCAGGAGCCATCCGATATGGAGGAATAGAAATAGGCCGAGTACCTGGCTCAAGCTCAATCGGAAAATCAATATCACGCTCTGTGGGTAGGCAAGGTAGGTCAGTAGGAAACACATCTAAGAAGTCACGAACAACAAGAACTGACTCAACCGGAGGAACCTCCTTACTCACATCACGCACATAGGCCAAATATGATAAGCATCCACTAGCCACTAGCCACTAACCTCCTAGCCCGAATAAAAGAGATAACCCCAACTGGTGTGCTACCACGAGATCCCTGCCACACCACAGGAGGAATACCAGGAATGGCTAAGGTAACGGTCCTAGAAAAGCAATCTAAAATAGCGCGATAAGGGGATAACCAGTCCATGCCCAGAATCACATTGAAATCAACCATGTCAAGCAATATAAGGTCAGCCCGGGTGTCACGCCCCTGGATAGTAACTAAGCAAGATCAAAATACGTGATTTAGTACTAAAGACTCACCCACGGGGATCGACACACGTAATGGTGCTACCAGATGCTCTGACATCATACTCAATCGAGTGGCATAGTAAACAGAAACATACGAAAAAGTAGAGCTCGGATCAAATAAAGCCAAGGCGGGCTGCTGGCATAAAAGAATCGTACTTGTGATCACATCGTCTGATGCCTCAGCCTCCGCCCTCGCTGGAGCTGCATAGAAATGGCTATGTCTGCCTCTGCCCTGACAATCAAACCTACCACCTGACCTGCCTCCTCAAGGACCACCCCGTATACCCTGATGGCCACCTCTGCGGTCCTGACCCTGACCACGGCCTCTAGCTGGAGGTGCTGGTAAAGCTGGGGGAGCTGCATGAAGAGCGGGAGCAATCCGACTATGCTGAGGGCAGTCCCTGGCCCAATGACACATCTCACCACACTCAGAGCAACCCTGTCAAGGGAGAATCCCAGAAGAACGACTACCATGGTCTGAAGAACCCGACTGAAACACCTCGCGGCCCTGACTCGAACTAGCCTCACTTCGACCACCATCTGATGCCTGAACAGAGGCCTGTGTAGGTCTGCTAGAATGACTCTGTTGAAATTGTCGTCCGGCCCTGTCATGATAATCTCTAGACCTGGGGCGGGAGTCAGTGTAGCTGCCCTCATGCCTAGCCCTTTTTTCGCTGCCCCCTTGAGCCTTGCAACGAAGATGCTTCATAGTATTGGCATAGTCAACTATGTCTAAAAATGATCGACCCGCAGAAACTAAGGACTGGGTCTCAAGCCGAAGCTGCAATCTCAACCCACGAACAAAGCACCTAACTCGTTCCTCTTCTGTAGGTAATATCATCTCGGCATGACGAGACAGCTCGTGGAACCTAGTCTCGTACTCTGCCACCGACATGGAGCCCTGCTCTAACCTGCAGAACTGATCCCTGAGGCGGTCTCTGACGCTACGAGGGATAAACTTTGCCAAGAAGGCCTCAGAAAACTCATCCCATGATACCGGTGGAGATCTAACTGGTCTGGTCTGAATCAATATGCGCCACCATTGCCTGACTGGCCCATCTAGCTGGTAAGCAATGAAGTCAGCCCCTCTAAACTCCACAAGGCCCAAAGTGCGAAGCCTCTCACGGCAAGTAGTAAGAAACTCGTGGGCATCCTCACCCACAGCCCTAGAAAACCTCGGTGGTGTCAACCTGAGAAACAACCAAGCATCTTCTGGTCCTCAAGCGGCATAGGTCTATTCGTTGCCAAGGGGTGTACTCCCTCAGGTAGTACCTGGACCTGAGGTTCCCTCACTATAAGCTCATCCTGCAGTACTGGTGCTAGTGTAGTTGGGGCGGGTGGCTGCTGCATACCCCCAAGTACACCCAAGAGCAGAGCAATAGCGGCCTGGAGATCTGAAGTCAGAACACATCCACGTGGCGGCTGGGCTGGCCCCAACCCCATCGGCTGATCTGGTATACGAGATGCTGGAGGGTCTGCTACTGGCTCTGGATCCTGCTCTCTCTCCTAGGTTGGTGTTGCGGCACTTTCTCGACCTCGGGGTCAGCGTCTACCCCAAGCTAGGGCTCTGTCGGCAGGCCTAGAAGCATCACCCCCGGTCGCGCCATCTCGCGAGCGAGCCATCCTGCGAAAGAGTGAAACAAGTGAGATCTTAAGGAACCAATAAGACATATGCTGCACGAAAGTGAAACAAAAGAGGAAATCTCCCTAAAAACATCCTGTAGCCTCCCGAAGATAAGTTACGGACGTCTCCGCACCGATCTGCAGGACTCTACTAGACGTTAGCTCTGTACAAGTGAGACCGATGAACCTGGGGCTCTGATACCAATTTGTCACCACCCGATTTCTCGAGTCATGATGGCACCTACTATACCCTACCAGTAGGTAAGCCAACCCGTAACCCAGAACATCAAGCAATGAGCGAAAGGGCAGAAACTAGGTAAAACAACAATCTAAACAAGAATAACAAGGCGGAAGTAACCCAAAATAAATATATACAGATATCCCTCCCAGAACCTGGAAGTCACTAGTACAGAGCTATCTAATAAAGAGTACAAGTCCCAAAAGTGGACCACAACAGAGCGTGTCTCAAAAGCAACAAGACTAGCTAAACCAAAAGAAGGAGGCAGAACAAACCCAAAATGCCAAGTGCTCGCCCTCGTCTCCGAATCACAGCCGCAAAAAAAGGCTGGAACTAATCACCGCAGGTAACTGGTACTGGGACCTGCATCACGAAACAGATGCATAGCGTAGCATAAGTACCAACACAACAGGAACTCAGTAGGCATCATAGGCCGACTGAGCAAAAAGGGGGAAAAATCAATAAGAAAGGATAGAATCTAGACAGAGAGAGGTCAAAGTGGATATGAAAAGAAAGCACACGAGCATACCAGAAACAAACTAAGTACACTAAACTAAACCTAACTAGACCCCATATGCCCAGAAGGTACACTCGTGCACAAGCTCAAATAAAACCTGAACAGACACCCATAAGCCCGACAAGTACACAGAAAAGCTAAGTCTACTGAGAAAGAAGAAAACTGGGTACTAAGATAATCCATCAGACTCCATCCAGCCAACAGTGCACTCCCAGCCCAGCTAGAAAGAGTGACCCTAGGGGGCACCCAACCAAACAATCCACTCCCAGCCCAGCTAGAAAAGGGGACCCATGAGTGAGGTAGATATCGCGAGTCGTTTTACCATGCAGTCAGCTCTCAGCCCAACTAGAAAGAGCGACCCGAGGACACCCAGTCAACAGCACACTCCCAGCCCAGCTAGAAAGAGAGGCCCGGGGGCGATCGCTGATATCACCGAGTCTACCCAGCCAGCGATACGTTCCCAGCCCAGCTAGAAAGAACGACCCTGGGGTGATGGTATCTCCAATAGGATCCAATCCAACAACAACTACCGTGGAACGCCGTCCACTCTAAGAGATCACAGAAAAGGCTCCAAGCCTATACTATCTCAATCCCACGCCTCTAGTGATGTACCAAACCTTCGAGAATGCGTCGGAACTGCAGAATGAGAGGGAGAAGATACAGAAGTGCAGCAAGCAGCGATAATGCCTAATCTAAAGGGTCAAACTATCACACTCAAGTCTGCTATTCCAGTCTACAAGGAGCTAAGCCATCCGAACGACGTCGGCAGAAAGTCAAGGCTATCCAACCCACACGGGTCATAAGTCTAAGGCAATGCTAGCCTAACCTAGACTAAGGACATCATTCTTACGGTTAAGGATGAGCAAGGCATATAATACATAGCATACAAGCATACAATATCATTTCGCACATAAGCATGCAACTCTACTAAACCGGTTAACATGATACTATACCCGAAATATAGCCAATCGATCCTAACATGGGGTACCTAATCAAAGTAAGGTAGTAAACTGGTACCCACCCCCAATTCACTCCAATCGACATGTTTCTACACAATTAAGTTCAATCTAAAAGAAAGGAAGTCGTAGCCTACCTTAAGGCCGATCGCGCGCTCTCCAAATCACTTTACCGAAGCTTTCCCCATCCAAACGACTTCGAAACGCTGCCCCACTATCAAAAATAGAGTCACAACGTTATTACCGTCTCTCAGACACCAAAATCACAACAAACGTAGATGGGTCAATTTTGGAGTCAGAACATGAATCGTGGGACCCGCACCGAACTGTCTGAAATTGACTCCGTCAACAGACCTTAAACGGCACCCCAAACTTGTGTTCCAAAATGAAACACAATTCGAGGCTTAAAACACAGCAAAAACCAACAAGCAAGAAACCATACTTTAATCAAGGAAAAGAAAACCTATAACAACATTCTAAACTCAGAATACACGAGAATCGAACTACGCGTACCCAACAAATTCCGAGCACTCTACAGTGAAGCCACCGAAAATATGAAGCTTCCACACTTTGAATCGCCTATTTCGGATAAAAGATGCGAAAGTTATGAGAGTTTGAAGGTTTGGAAAATGTTGCTGATTTTCTGCATTTATAGCAGATTTTCTGCAATATTTCCAAAACATGAAAACTCCGACGGGGTGCTCCGAACTCGTTCGGAAACCCCGTGCACGCAAACGAGATATGCAACCATACCAAATTCGATATTCCGAACTCAACGGCGAAGTCAAAATATCCATCGAAGGTCATCTCGATAAAAAGTGGGTCCCACTTCCAAAAGCCATTTTAAGTCAAATACCATAGAAGGGCTCGAAAAGATATTGAAAACCTCGGCACACAAAAGAAGGGTCAATCTAGACAAAACTCAACATTTCGGAGCTAACCGCGCTGACGGAATTCTCATCCGAGAGCGTTTACTCAAAATGTTGACCAAAGTCAAACTTAGGCTTAAACTTAAAGTTAAAACGCCTAATCGCACCGACTCTCACTGAAAACCTCGGGAGTCATGTCGACCATGCTACTAGCCTAAAATGACTCTTTCGGAGCTGATGGAATCGTCAGAATTGGATTCCAATGTCATCTTCTTAAACTATTGATCAAAAATGATCGTTCAAGGTTCATAAGCTCCAAAACACAAAAACTCGCACCAAGACCAAACGAACGACCAGGTGACCGAACTGTCAGTCCCAGCAAGTCATAAATGACTTGGGGTCGCTACAGGAACACTCTAAACTACACACAGAAGGAGAAACACAGAAATGACCAAGAGGGTCATTACATATAACTATCTCTATAACCATTTTTACCTTTACAACTAAGCTTAAATTGTCCTAAGACCTCTTAAGGTGGAAGTTAGGGTTTCAAGCTTCAAGGTCTCATTCTCTTTGAATTCTTGGTGCTTTGATTATCGAGGTATGTTGAAATTCACCAATAGTTTTGTTTCATCGATTGGGTGCCATAAGAATCTAATTTTCCAATTCAATTTCACCCAATTCTCTTAGTTCCATATGATTGTTCATGGGTCCTATTTATTATGATTTAATTGTTTATATTCAATCTTATTATGCATTATTTTCCCCAATTATATGGTCTTCAATTGATTTTATTTGGTCCCATCCATATGCTTATTTTATGAATATGTATCATGCTTATGAACTTATGGATTGTGATTATAAAATCCATGCATATTTTATGAAAAGGATCATTTATGAACTATGGATGCTTTAAGATAGTATCAATGATTTGTCAAAGGAATTTTGCACATATAAATGAAATTTTGATTTGGAAGTTTAGAAATATAAATATCCAATATAAAAGTTTATGAAATCATGATTTGAAAGGAGCTTCTCTATTATGACTTATGATTGGATTGGAAGTATTAATTATGTCTTTTCAAGTATTTTGATTATCAATATACTTATGTCATTTCTGTTGGGATGTAGTTAGCAATGAGAGGACTTTGAGATGGAGGCTCTCCCGTTAGTAGAGGCAGTGTCCCTTGTAGCAACCTCTTTTCCCCTTAACTACTTACCCCTATAGGGTTGCCTTAACTGACCTAACCTAGTAATACAGTTTAACAAAGAATGAAATGTGATGGAGTTCTACCTTGCTAGTAGATTCACCTTTTCAGTGTGAGGGTCATGCTAGATTCAATGTTATAGCTCATATGGTATTGTTGTCGATTAACGGTAAATATTCCACAAATGAAATATGTTTCTGTCAAAGGTTTTATGAAAGTTTCTCAAATGGTTTTAAGTATGTATTGACCGTGTATATGATTTATGATTTCTTTATAATGACTTTTTATCAAATTATACTTAGTCTAGCATATAATGTTTAAATCCATCATATTATCATACCTATGTTTTTAAATCCATTCACTATACTAATGCATATTTCTACATATATTGTCTCATAATATTGGGTCTGACGCTCCTCCCTAGCTTATGGCTAACTTGTATTATTATACTAGCACCATGGATTGGTGAGTTCTCCTGCTTCGAGGACAAGAACATTGATGCTTTACCTCTTTTATTGTTTTTTCATTTCGGACTTGCGCGTGGTGTATGTGTTACACCACAACCACTTTTATAATCTTAGAAAGGCTTGTGTCAAACTTAGGAGTGTTTTGCATATCTCTTATGTACTCTGTATATTTTATTTTAGATCATTCTATGAGTTAAGACTTATATTGATTATATCTCTTAAGTTGTATTTTATAATATCATGCTTATGTCGAGTGACTCGATAAGGGTCTCTCGGGATCCAATCCACCATGTCACTCCTAGAGGGTACTTTGGGTCATGACAAACTTGGTATTCAGATCATCAAGTTTCAGAAAAGGTCATATATTGTTTGACAAGCTGCGTCGAGTAGAGTCTTATTCATGAATGTGAAGCGTGCCACATTTATGAATGAGAGGATGCAAGGCATTTAGGAAACATCAATTCTTTCACTTCTCTAAAGTTGAGACATAATTTTTTTCTTTATAAAGGTCTTACTTCTAAATCTTGTATGATGCTTTTCAAGATATGCCTCCTAGAAGAGCTAATGCAAGAAGAAATGTGGATCTCGAGGTTCCTCAAGTGCCAGTCGATCCTTTAGCCGAGCAAGTGACTCATGCCATATTCTGAGCCACTTTTCATGTATTCGCTCAAGTTATGACAGCCAAGCTAATAGAGAGGACATTTCTCTCGTGAACCCAAATATGGGTATGGCGGCGATAAGGGTGAGGGACTTCACTAGGATGAATACCCCGGAGTTTCATTAGTCTAAAGTTGATGAGGATCCTAAAGAGTTTGTTGATAAGGTTTATAAGATAGTGAAGATCATGAGAGTGCCACTAGTGGAAAAGGCGGAATTGGCCACTTACAAACTCAAGGGTGTTGCTGAAGTTTGGTTCAATGAATGGAAGGATGAGAGGGATATTGATGTGGGTCCTCATGAATTGGAGAAATTCAAAGGAGCTTTTCTTTATGGTTTCTTCCCTCTTAAGATGAGAGAGGAAAAGGTGCTTGAGTTCACTAATATTCGTCAAGGAAATATGAAGGTGAAGGAGTATGCTTTGAATTGTACTCAATTTTCTAAGTGTGCTCTAACTACGGCTGTTGAGTCTAGAGCAAGTATGAGAAGTTTGTGTCTGGCGTACTGATCAACGTTTCAAGGACACTTCATCCAATTCTAAGTGTCAACGATCGCTAGTCAGTATATAACCCAACTAAATGAGTTGGGGTCGAATCCCACATGGAGTGGTACGTGTTTAAGATTCAATAGAAAAGTATGAATGGGATCAAGTCAGTCATAGGAATAGACATTTACGAAATAAAAAAACATAATTCAAATCAGGGGGTGACACGAATGTCAAATAGGTGGGTTTTGATTTTTAATTATCAACTATAACAGCAACAAATAATACGGAATAAAAATAATGAGATGGGTTCTTGGGATGTGATTCGATTATAGGCTAATGTAGACAAATGGGTAATCGCAACTGTTAGGAAATAGTTGAATATTAGTGAATAAGCTAGACTATAGAGGAGGTAAACTTTCTCTCGAACAATTTACCCTGAATCAAGTCGATTTCTTTCGAACATTCACAAACATGCAAAATAAGAACATCCTACGCCTTAGTCCATTCACCCTCTCGAGCTGAATGTGTGGAAAAGGGTTTAGGATTCACTCTCTCGAGCTAAACCCATGACAACCCAATACCCACAGACCATCAATCAATAATCTTGATTTTAAAACCTCTCTCTTGAGCAAGCCGAAAACACAAAGGTAGAACTGCATTTGCAACTACAATTGTTTAAATTAAACCACAATCACTGATTGAAATCACTTCTAAACAACATTTAAACTTACAATTAGCAATACCCATAAATAAAATCATCCCATAATCACATAATCACACCCCAAGAATTGGAGTTTTAGCTAGACATCATAGAAAGATAAAAATTGTTACCAAATTGAGTTTCCATCAACTGGATAAAATTGATTTCGTCTTTACAAAGGTCCAAATTGAAAAATCTCAAAGACCCACTTCCAATTTCTCAAAAGTGAACAACTTTAGGTCTTCAAAACTAAGGAAAAACTTGTCTCCATACTGAGAATTCGATATATTGAAAGTATAATACTTACTAATTGATAAAAAGCTCGTAAGTTATATGTTCAAAAATGTATTTATAATCTTCAAAAATATGTTGTTAAGGGTCATTTGGCGTAGAAAGTCGGGCTAGCCGATCAACTCGGCAATCCGCCCTTTGGCCAATTCCATCACCTTTTTTCCTTGGCCTTCAGCATCCTCCAGGTCTGTAACTTTGGGTGATTTAACACTGCATTGCGAAACCACTTGGCAGTCCACCGACTTCTACTTTCTCTCGCCAACTTGCTTTTTTATTTTAGGGCTTGGCACACTGGAACTTTAGCCGGTCAAGAAGCCGTTCGGCGAATTGCCAAGTAGACTTGGCGAGCACCAGGCGTGCTTTTCTTCATTCTTTCAGCTCGCTTTGTTCTTTTTTGCAAATTGGTGTCCTTGCTTTTTTCCACAATCCAAATACCTGGAAATCAAAGGCTTACATCAGTAATTGGGACAAAATAAGCATTTGAGAACACTAAATTAAAACTTCAAATACCTGAAACTTAAGGGTTTTCATCAGATATTGAGATAAAATAAGCATTTGAGGACACAATTTCTATTAAAATATAGCCCTAATGAGTCCAATTTGTGGACTCATCAACACCCCCAACTTAAACTTTTGCTTGTCCTCAAGTAAAACTCAAGTTCAGCAGTTCAAAAGGGACGTCTCAAACAGTGCTATACAAGATTTAATCCTGAATGCACACAACAAGACTCAACTTATTCATGAAGGATCAATTGTGCACTCAATGGTTCAAGTAGTTAGTCACCATTACCAAAGATTCTCAAGCTCACACTACTTGCTTCAAATGCAAGTTCAAGCTCAACAAAGGTACTCAAATCCCCTCACACAAAGAATGATTCCATATTCACACATAATGGTTCAACACTTTATAGTTCTGGAATCACATACAACTCTCACACTCACAAAGATGAACAAATGCATGACTTCACCCATATGTTTGGCCTTACTTTCCAACCAACATTTGTTTCAGCTCACTCAAGATCAAAAAGGTCTTTTCAAGGCTTGTAACTGGGCTGAGTGTAAATGTTTTGTCATTTAGGCTCAGTGACTGCTATGCTCATGAAATGTGGTATGAACAACACTTTCTTTCCTTTTTTTATCATTCTCATTTATGCTCAAAATTCACCCCATTATTCACTTTACATGGAGTACCGGACACCCCATTTGTTTTGCAACTTTCATAACTTTATTTCAAAACTTTTTTGTTCTTTTTCTTTTTCATTTTTCTTTTCTTTTTTTTTGTATGGAGGGGTTCTATCTTTGTCAAAATCATGGATAAAAAAAAGAGAATTTCTTTGCACTTCTTGATTTACCTTCTCTTTTAACCACACCCCAACTTAGGCTTTTGGCCTAAGTTGGCTATTCAAAAAAACCACACTTCATGAGGATTATGGGTGAAGGGATAAAGAGCGGTCACAATTGCATCCAGCTTCTTCCAAGAAAAGGGTAAGGCTTAAAGGGTGTTCAAGCAAAGTTCACACACTCACAAGGTTGGCAACAAAAGAGGTATAGTGTCAAATTGTTTCAAATTATTCAAAATTGTTGCCTAAGATCATTTCAAGAGCTTGCATCACATAGTCAACCGGACCAATGGGGCAAATTCTAGGTGTCATCACACAAGGTTCACGGTAAGCTCATCACACAAGGCATTGACACCAATATCAAATAAGACTCCACACTTTTGCTAGTGTGCGATGTTCATCACAAGAGATTCAATTCGATAATCAGCTAGTCATAACGAGATGCAAAAAGTTCACATATTGCTTATACAACTTTATTTGGCCTCATCGTAGCCGCACATTCATTTTTGTTTGATTGGAGAAGACTATTCAAGTCATCAGTATTGATCAAAACTGATACTCAAATGTGCACAAGAATAGCCACAATGCAATACAGAAAAGGTGGCAAAAAATTTCAAATGGATCCAAAAACCATTTGCAATTAACACAAGGAGCCACAAGCTTAAACATCCACAAAACAGTGCTAAAACACAATTTGCAGCACAAAACCCAATATATAAACAAAAGTAATAATCACAAGAGGTAGGTATGGAAATACCTCACCCCACCACAAACAAAAAACAATTTGTCCTCAAATGCAATAAAATATCCAAAAAGTCAATAAAAAGGACAGAAAGGGAGGTAAAGAAAAGTCCTGTCTACATAGTCTCTCCATCTGTCGGGGCATCAATTCCCGGTGTAGCATCAACAGCACTGCCGGTTCCACTAGGGTCAGCTATAGGTGTGTGTACAAGTGAGATCTATACAGCTGAATCCACCATAGCCTCTGATTTCACGTATCAGGACACTACTTCCAATTCAAGTGCCAACGATCGTGAGTAGTAATATAACCAAACTAGTGAGTTGGGGTCGAGTCCCAAGGGAGTGGTTCATACTCAAGAATCAATAGAAAAACATATATATGCTCAAGTCAATTATAGCTAAAAACATTTAAGAAGAAAAGCATGATAAATTAAGGGTTGACACAAGTGTCAAATATAAAAGGGTGGGGGGTTTGTAGTCAACTAGCAACTATTAACAGTAATTGATACAAAAATACGAATATGGAGACGAGATTCTTGGGATGTGATAGGATTATGGGCTAAGGTAAAAACCGGGTAATTGCAATTAATAGTAAACCGCTGCAAATCAATGATTAAGCTAGACTTTAGTGGGGGTAAACTTTCTCTCGAACAATTTACCCCGAATCAAATTGGGTTCTCTCGAACACCAATAAGCGGTAATGAAGCACAACCTTAGGTTTAGTCCATTCACTCTCTCGAGCTGAATGTGTAGAAAAGGGTTTAGGTTTACTCTCTCGAGCTGAACCCATGACAACTCAATACCCACAGACCATCGATTCAACAATTTTGATTTTAAAACCTCTCTCTCGAACTAGCCAAAAATATGAAGTTAGGATTGTATTTGCAACTACAATCCATTAAATTCAACCACAATTACTGAACGAAATCAATTTTAAACAGCAAATAGACTATCCATTAGCGATACCCAACAATTAATTCAACCCAAATCACACAATCACACCCCAAGAATTGGGGTTGTAGCTAGACATAGTAAAAAGATAGAAATCGATACCGAAATGTGTTTCCATCAACTGGGTATGATTAATATTGTTCTTACAAACGTCTAAGATGAAGAATCTTCAATACTCACTTCCAATTTCTTAGAAATGGAATTTTTCAAAGCTAACGAAAAATGTCTCTCAAACTCAATTCTAAGTTCTAAACTTCAAAAACTGAATAATAATATGATTCCCTACAAAATCTGATACTAAGTTAAAGATTTAAACAAGTATTTATAGTTGTCAAAAAGTGTGCTCTGAAGATTCAGTCGGCGCAATTAGTTGGGATCACCGATCCACTCGGCGGTCCACCCTTTGATCATTTGTATGGCCGTTTTGCTTTTGCCTTCAGCATTCTTGAGGTCCTGTAACTTTGGGCGATAAAGGACTGCATCGCATAATTGTTTGGCGACTCGCCGACTGCTCCTTTCAGTGGCCGACTTGATTTTCTCCTTTATGGCTTGGCACACTGGAACATTAGGCAAGACCAAGGCCACTCGACAACTCGCCCAATGGTTTAGGCGATTCTCAGGCCTTCTTTTCTTCATTATTTTAGCTGCCTTGTTCCTTTTTGCTGAATGGTGTCCATGCTTTGTCCCTAAGTTCAAATACCTGAAATTCAAGGATTTATATCAGTTATTGAGACAAAATATGCATTCGAGGACACTAAATCTATTAAAATTAATCCCTAAATGAGTACAAATCATGGACTCATCAGCATCCCCAACTAAAACTTTTGCTTGTCCTCAAGTAAAACTCATGTTCAACAGTTCAAAAAGAATGTCTCAAACAGTGCTACACAAGACTCAATCACGAGTGCACACAAAAAGACTCAACTTACTCATTCAAGGATCAAATGTGCACTCAAAGTTTCCAAATGTGACTCACCATTATCAAAGAATTTCAAGCTCACAATACTTGCTTCAAATGCAAGTTCAAGTTCAGCAAAGGAAATCAAATGCCCTCACATAAAGAATGATTCCATATTCACACACAATGGTTCAACAATTTAAAGTTCCGAAATCAAATGCAACGCTCACACTCATAAAGATGAACAAAATGTATGATTTCACCCATAGGTTTTCTCGTATTTCCCAAGCAACATTTGTTTCATCTCACTTAAGATCAAAAAGGTCTTTTCAGGGCTTGTAACGGGGCTGAGTGCAAAGGTATGGTCATTTAGTCGCATTGGCTATAGTCCTCATGAAAAGTGGTGTGAACAACACTTTCTTTCCTTTTCTTCATCATTTTTCATTTGTGCTTACAAGTCATCCCATTATTTACTTTCCATGGACTGCTGGAAACCCTATTTCTTTTTGTATTTTCACAACTTTATTCCACATATTTTTCATTTTTTTTTCTTTTTCATTCTTTTTTTCTTTTTTTTTTTGTATGGAGGAATTCTATTTTTCTCAAAACATGGGTAAAAGGGGACTTTCTTGCACATCTTGATTTACCTTCTCTTTTCACCACACCCCCACCTTAGGCTTTTGGCCTAAGTTTGCTATTGAAACAAACCACAAATCATAAGGGTTAGGGTAATGGATCAATCAAAGGTCACAATATTATCAAGTTTCTTCCAAGAAAAGGTCAAGGCTCAAAGGGTGCTCAAAAGGGGTTCACACACTCACAAGGTAGGCCACAAAAGAGGTATAATGTCAAATTGTTTCACACTCTTTAAAGTTGCCTAAGATCATATCAAAAGTTCACATCACTTAGTCATTCGAACCAACGGGGCAAATTCTAGGTGCCATGGTTCACGGTAAGCTCATCACACAAGGCATTGACACCAAAGTCAAACAAGACTCCACACTTTCGCTAGTGTACAATGTTCATCACAAAAGAGTCAATTCGATACTTGGCTACTCACAACGAGATGCAAAGAGTTCACATATTGGCTATGCAACTTCATTTGGCCTCATCGGAGCCGCACATTCATTTTTGTTCGATTATGAGCACTATTCAAGTCATCGATATTGATAAAAAATGATACTCAAATTTGCACAAGAACAACTACATTCAATACAAACATGAAGTGGCAATTTTTTTTTGGAAGGGTCAAAAATCATTTATAATTAAAACCACGGAGCCACAAGCTCAAACTTTACACAAAAAGCAGTGTTTAACACAATTTAACTCAAAGCCCAAATATATAAACAAAACAAGAATTATGAATGCCACACAAAAGGTGGGCCTCACCCCACCACAAATAAAAGCATTTGTCCTCAAATGCAAACAAGCTAATAATATCCAAAAATCAAAAGAAATAGAGACAGTAAGGTAGGTCAAGAAGGGATCCTGTCTATGCAGTCGCTCCATCTATATGGGTATCGGTTCCCGGTGCATCAGTCTGGTCTCGAGCCTTAGTACCCGGGGTCACCTTAGAAGGAACAGCAGTACCAGATCCACCAGAAGCTGCCACGGGTTTATCCGCTAAAAAGTTTCGAATAGCTGCATAGAATCCCCGGCCCCATGAAGGAATAGAGGGGCCTCGAGGAGTAGTTTCCCTGTAAGAATTTGGTCTCTTACCCTTGATTTTATCTCCACGTGGAGGTTCTTGTCTTCCCTTATTAGGAGGATTTGGCCTCACTTCATTTATTTTGAAATTCCGTGCTCTTATATTTTGGGGTGGCATGATTGTCCCAGCAACTATCGGTCTAGCCATGTCTGCAAAGCATCAAGAGAAGGTTAAGAAAATTTTCAAACAAAAGCACAGAAAATCAGTTGCAGACAGACTCACCGAATAAGTTGGCGAGTTGCCGAATCACTTTGACGAGCTAGATCGATTTCGCCGAAAGGATTGGGTTTAAAGCTATGGCAAGTTGGTGATGGGAAAGGCCTTTCGGCGAATCGCCGACAGATTTCGGCGAGCAAGGATGAACCCACCAAAAGTTACAGTGCAAACAGGGTACATGAGTGCAGAAAAAAGGCGATCAAGAAGTCTCTCAGCGAGACGCCAAGTTCCTTTGGCGACCTCAGGCTTCTCCCCGAAAGTTAAAGAGCCTTAACAACACATTTAGCAAGAAATTAACGGTGAGATGGAGAACTTTGGCGAATCACCGAGGAGTTTGACGAGCTCGACCCAGCTCGCCAAACGATCCAACGTGCCTACTTTCAACCCACCTTATCGAATTCAACCCCGCAACCCCCAAAACCAAAATTAAAATATGCACAACTCAAATTAAAACTAGACCCATAGCACCCATTACCCTGGGATACTCAGGCTTATCCAGACAATACTAAACAACATGTAAGTACAACCCCACACGAATTAATTCATTTAAAAGAGCAAAAATACGGGATTTCAACATTCAAAACATTATGGGCAAGGTTATTAAATTTAAAACAGGCATTTAAACATTCTAACCCTATCAGAGAGGACCAACACACATCAACAACATGATATTGTTTGCATAAGAGTACAAATTACTAAAAATAAATGCGGGGTTCGGAAAACCAACCTTTTATGCCGATTAAAATAAGATTGAAGTGCTAGGCGGCAAAGTAATCTGAATCCGAGCACCAATCAACAACAAAAATACAATAATAAAGCAAGAAATATGGAAAATACTAAATGGGTGTAAGTTTGTGAAGAATAGAAAGTGAGGGAAAGTGAAAGAATTTGAAACTTTCGAACCTTTGGCCTTAAAACCGTTCAGTTCTCGCCCAGTCAGCGACGTTAGTCATGGTCGCCGATCCACTCGATGACACACCGAGTGGTCACTTACCTCTCCAAGTGTTACAAGGCCCTCAGTTGATTTGGGTGTCCAAACGGTGGTATAGATCGCGATCGCCGAACTAGTCGGCGAATTGCCAATAATTTCCTGGGCTCGCCGAGTTTTACAGACTCCACTTTAAAGTTGTCTTGAGGCCAACGGTGGTCTAGGTCGGGATCGCCAAACGCTTCGGTGATGCGTCGACTGGAGATTTTGCTTGCCAACCTGCACTTTTCAACAACTTTCCCACTTTGACTTACACAAACAACACATCAATATTTCTTAAACCAAAATTAGAGCGCTAAGGGGTCTTGGGTGCCTCCCAAGCAGAGCCTTAGTTAACGTTGTGGCACGATGCAAGTACAATCTCAAACCTTATTTTTTAGGTCGACCATCGTATCACTAGGCGACCCCTCTTTATGATGTAGGTAGAGACACGACAACACTTAGTTTATCTAGGCGTCTTGTAGTTGAATGATCATGGAATGGGAGGTTGTCGTCTGGTTAAGAATTAAAACATTCTCTTTTATCTCATTCAACACTCTATGTTGTTCTTTGATTTTGTGTAGAATAAGTGAGAGGGCCTCTTCATTTTGTCCACCCTCTTGTTGCTTCATCTTTTGAAACTCGTGAGGGGAAAGGTACTTGTCCTTCCTTTTGGACCTTGTTTCCAACTCCATGACCTTCTTGGACAAAACATCCAGTTGAGTCAATAATGCGGCCCATTCTTGGTCTTTCTCTGTTTCCTTGTTGGCTTTAATCATGCCATCAAGGAGTTGGGCTAATACTTAATAGGGCTGTTGTATTAAACAACCGGCAAAAGGTTGATCATCAACACTTATATTTTCGGGACCAAGACCTTTGTAGAAGCATTCCAGTAGCAATCTATCTGGCATTCCATGAGATGGGAAAAGCTGCAGTAATGCCTGAAATCTCAACTACATCTCATAGATAGTCTCATCCCCCAACTGCTTGAACGTTAGAAGGTTATCCCTAAGATTCAAAAATCGCAAAAAAGGGTGGTGTATTTGGTCACCATTCACACTCATTTTTCCTGTTTCAACACAAACAAGCAAAACAAAACTAAAAATTAAGTAAGTTTCACTATAACGAACAAGAGAAAAATTTAACTTAACTAAAAATTCTCAAGTAACAACACTCCCCGGCAGCGATACCATTTTGATTTCACGTATCAGGACACTACTTCCAGTTTAAGTGCCAACGATCGTGAGTAGTAATATCACCCAACTAGTGAGTTGGGGTCGAGTCCCAAGGGAGCGGGTCGTAATTGAGAATCAAT
>NW_006239047.1:736046-772727 GCF_000226075.1 Solanum tuberosum
TTAAGCTAGACTTTAGTGAGGGTAAACTTTCTCTCGAACAATTTACCCCAAATCGAATTGGTTTGTCTCGAACACAACTAAGTGGCAATGAAGCACAACCTTCGCTTTAGTCCATTCACTGTCTCGAACTGAATGTGTAGAAAAGGATTTAGCTATAATTGACTTGAGCAAGCCAAAAACACGAAGTTAGGATTGTATTTTCAACTACAACCCATTAAATTCAACCACAATTACTGAACGAAATCACTTTTAAATAGCAAATAGACTATCAATTAGCAATACCCAGAAGTTCATTCAACCTATAATCACATAATCACACCCCAAGAATTGGGGTTTTAGCTAGATATAGTAAAAAGATAGAAATCGATACCGAAATGTGTTTCCATCAACTGGGTACGATTAATATTGTCTTTACAAACATCTAAGATGAAGAAAATTCACTACCCACTTCCAATTTCTTAAAAATAGAAATCTTCAAATCTTCAAAACTAAGGAAAAATATCTCTCAAACGCAGTTCTAAGTTCTAAACTTCAAAAACTGAATAATAATATGATTCCCTACAAAATCTGATACTACGCTAAAAATTAAACAAGTATTTATAGTTGTCAAAAAGTGTGTTGCGAAGGTTCTGTCGGCGCAGTTAGTCGGGATCGCCAATCCACTCGGTGATCCGCCCTTTGATTATTTGTATCACCTTTTTGCTTTTGCCTTCAGCATTCTTGCATCGTGGAACTGTTCGGCGACTCGCCGACAACTATTTTCTATCGCAGACTTGATTTTCTCCTTCAGGGCTTGACACACTGGAACATTAGGCGAGACCAAGGCCATTCGGCGACTCGTCCAATGGTTTAGGTGATCCTCAGGTCTTCTTTTCTTTGTTCTTTCATCTGCCTTGTTCCTTTTTGCTCAATAGTGTCCATGTTTTGTCCCTAAGTTCAAATACCTGAAATTCATGGATTTATTTCAGTTATTAAGCCAAAATATGCATTCGAGGACACTAAATCTACTAAAATTAAGCCCTAAATGAGTCCAAATCGTGGACTCATGAACTCAAATAATGAATAATAACATGATTCCCTACAAAATCTGATACTAAGCTAAAAATTTAAACAAGTATTTATAATTGTGAAAAAGTGTGCTGCGATCCGCTGTTTGATCATCTGAATCGCCTTTTTGCTTTTGCCTTCAACATTCTTGAGGCCATGTAAATTTAGGCGATAAGGCACTGCATCGCGAAACTGGTTGGCGACTCGCCGATAACTATTTTCTATTGCCGACTTGATTTTCTCCTTCAGGGCTTGGCACACTGGAATATTAGGCGAGACCAAGGCTATTCGACAACTCGCCCAATAGTTTAGGCGAACCTCAGGCATTCTTTTCTTCGTTCTTTCAGTTGCCTTGTTCCTTTTTGCTCAATAGTGTCCATGCTTTGTCCCTAACTTCAAATACCTAAAATTCAAGGATTTATATCAGTTATTGAGACAAAATATGCATTCAAGGACTCTAAATCTATTAAAATTAATCCCTAAATGAGTCCAAATCATAGACTCATCAGCATCCTCAACTGCCGTAAGCCCCTTAAAAGTGGTCTCCTCATCGATACCAAGCTGCTCCTAATCAGTCTCAGCCTCAGACTGGGCGACAACTACATCCTCAGCTGGAACCTCATCTCCGGTGGTAGCCGGAGGCACATCCGGATCAACTGGCATATCGTGAATCTCCACAGTCCTGAAGATCATAGACATGTCGGTGGACTTCATCTAGTCCACATCCCTCCTCAGTGCAACAATTACAGCCTTTAGAGACGTCACCTCATCAGTGGTCACACACCGCTATCCAAACTGCAAGGGAATCAATATCCGCACTCAAGGGTGTCACAGCAGCAGCAAGAACCCTCTTAATCATCCCAGGAATAGTGTCCTTAATCTTAGAGGCACATCTATCAGCAGAATAGGCTAGCTTCCCCATTGGTACTAATGCAGCGTGGGTGAGTGGAACTCAAGCAGAAGCAGCAGTGGGCCTAGGAGGCAAGATAGATGTAGAGGAACTGGGAGTAAGACAAGGGACAACACTAGATGTACCTGAAGGCCCAGGGGCCGGAGTAGGAAATATTGCCTCTATATGTAGTGTTTGAGTATCAACAATCGGGGAAGAATCCACTGGGGCTGCCTTCTTCTTTTCTGCCTCAATCCTCCGGATGTCGGTACAGGATGTGGAATTCATTCTTCTCATCTCTAGGCACTCGAGCTAGCCTGCACATGTGGTGATCAACACCAAAAAGGGGAGGGATGTTTGGCGTTGCTTGGCCCTCAAGACCATCTCCTGTGCAGTAATCATCATCAGGTTAAGTCTTGTCCCATCAATGATTCAACCAAGACAGGCTACTTCAGCGTGGCAGAGAATCGACTCATTCTAGGATGGCATGATAGTACTGTTGATGAAGCCAAACCAGAACCTTGCTTCTATATTTAGGACCTTCTTGTCAATGGGTGCTCCAAGCTCAAGCCACTTGGGAGTACCATTTGCTTTCAGAGGAGCCAACCACTTCTTCATGTTTTCTAACGTCTTTATCCTGATCTTATATTGGCAGTCATCCTCAATTCATGTTGAAACCCCCAGTACTGCATTAATAGCATTACTATCACATTTCACCTTTTTACCCCTGACAATCACATAGTCAACCGGCTTGAATTTGGCTTCCGTCTTCTTCCCTTGTGGCACCAGGGCTCCATAAGCAGTGTAGAACTCCCGAACCCAATTTGGAACATAAGAGCCTCGGGGTCGAGTGAATAGCTGGATACCTGTCTATGACGCCATCAATATATAGCCTTTTCTCCTTTATAATGGTCATCAACCCCTCAGTCTTCAGTCTGTTCATCGACCGTGGAGAAGGACCCTTTAATGGTGGTGTTAGGACCACCACCTGTGCTGGAGCAGAAGAAGTAGTGGTGGCCTGGGGAGTCCTGATCCTAGACGAATCATTCATCCTCTTGGATCGTAGCTCTGCCCTCTGGGCTGCTAGTAGATCACCATCCTTAGGATTAGAATTGGTAGCCCGAAGATCATGGTGCTCACCCTCACTCTCAGAAGTGGTGAGGTGAGTGGCATAGATATCGTCACTGTCGGAGCTGGCCTACGATGGCACAGGAGCAGGAGCCTTGCCTTTTCCCTTTCCTTTCCCACATGTGGTGGGTAGTTTAGTAACCTTTTCCCTCGATGCAACTACATCCTCGTTGATTGTGATTCTTTTGGCCCAATTGCGGAGCGGCATGTCTCTACCAGCCACTTTTGGTCTGCCATATCTGCGAACACATCATAGATAGTAAGGAATAGTTCAAACAAAGTTGCAGAAAAATAGTTGCAGACAGCCTCACCGAACAAGTCGGCGAGTCACCGAATCACTTTGACGAGCCAAATCGGGCTCGCCAAAAGGATTGGCTCAAAGTTTTCTCAGAAAAATGGCATGTCGGCCATGGGAGGTGCCTTTTGGCGAATCGCCGACAATATTTGGCGAGCACACACAAGAACGCCGAAAGTTACAGTGCATTTTAGGGGTTAGGGGTGCAGAAAGGGCAATCGAATAAGCCTTTCGGTGAGTCGCCGAGTGCACTCACAGAACTCAGGCTTCTTGCCGAAAGTTACAGAACCTAAACTCAAGATTAGCATGAAATTAAAGGCGATCCAGGTCGCCAAACTACCCAACGTGCCTACTTCAATCCTGACTTCCAAAATCAACCCCGCAACCCCCGAAAACAAAATCAAACCACACACTAGTAAAATTAGGCTAAGACCCATGCTCCCAGGGTACTCAAACTTCTCTCGATTTGGCCAAAATTGGCCATTTGACGACTTACGCCTTTAGGATTGACGTCAAACGCTCCATCATTGGGAAAATACATCATTTAGCACAATTAAGGGCTACTCAAACTTCACCCGATGAGACCCAACAAAAAATTAGCACAACCCAACAATTTCGACCAATTTTAAAGCACAAAAATTTGGGAAATCAATAATTAATCATATTAGGCAAGATATTCAAATTAAATTCAACAAATAGGCACACAATCATGGATTCAGAGAGGCCCAACACACATCACTAAGATCAAACAATTGAAAATGAGTAAAATTCGATAAATATAAGTTTGGGGTACGGAAAAACCAACCTTTAATGCCAAATAAATAAGTTGAAATGCTAGGCGGCAAAGATATTCAACTCCGAACACACAATCGACGACTAACAAGCGGTAATCATTCAAAAATATAGAAAACTATAGTGCGGGTGTGATTTTGGAAAGTTAAAGTGAGGGAATGTGAAAGAGCTTGAACTTTTGAACCTTTAAACCGTCCAGTTCTCACCCTTTTGGAGAGATAAGTCTTACTCGCCGACCCACTCGGTGACACGCCGAGTAGGCACTTACCTTGAGTTTTATAGGACCTCCAGTTAATGTGGAGGTCCAAACGGTGGACAAAGTCGTGATCGCCAACCTGTTCGGTGACACGCCAATTTGCTCATGTGCCCGCCGAGTTTTACAGACTCCAACCTCAGAATATCTTGAGTCCAACGGCGGTCAAAGTCTAGCTCGCCGACCTTTTCAGTGAGTCGCTGACTAGGTATTTTGCTCGCCAATCACCACTTTTTAAACACATTTTACTCTTTCACCTGCAAAATCAACACACGACTATTTCAAAAACAAAAAAAACAAAGCAAATAAAACTGTGGTTGCCTCCCAAGCAGCGCCTTAGTTAATGTCATAGAATGATGCAATTCTCCACTCAATTTTGATTCATGGGTTAGAGATGAGACAACACATAACCCATGTGGGTCTCCAGAAGCTGAATAGATATGGAATGGGAAGTAGTCATCTAATTTAGCAGTGAGACATTCTCTTTTATATCGTTTAATACTTTGTCGTGTTCTTCGACTTTGTGGAGAATGAGTGAGAGTATCTCTTCTATTTTTCCACCCTCGTATTCCTTGGGCCTTATAAGCTCGTGAGGGGGAATGTACCGATCTTTCTTTTTGTCTGGTACCTCCAATTCCATAATTTGTTTGGCCGCGAGATCCAGCTGAGTCAACAGTGTGGCAAAAATCTGGTCATTCTCAGTCGCTTTTTGGTCATGGCTATGTTATCAATGAGTGGGGCTGCTATTGCATAGGGTAGTCGTGTGAGACCACCTGGAGAAATTTGGTCAGCCACTTCTCTGTTCTCAAGACCAAAACCTCTATAGAAGCATTCCAATAACATCTTGTCTGGAATTCCATGAGTTGGGCACTGCTGCAATAATTCCTTAAATCTTGGCCACAACTCATGAATAGTCTCACCCTCCATTTGATTGAAAGTTAGGATGTTATCCCTGCGAATCATCTATCTCAAATGAGGATGGTCCATTAGGTCACTGTTGCTATAAGACATGCTCATTTCTTCTGTTCTAAACAAGCAACATAGGAACCAAAACTTAAAGTAAATAGATTCAACTATGACAAAAAAGAACAAAATTCAACTTAACCACAAAATCTTAACCAACACCACTCCCCGGCAGTGGTGCAATTTTGATTAACGTTTCAAGGACACTTCATCCAATTATAAGTGTCAACGATTGCTAGTTAGTATATAACCCAACTAAATGAGTTGGGGTCGAATCCCACAAGGAGTGGTACGTGTTTAAGATTCAATAGGAAAGTACAAAGGTGATCAAGTCAGTCATATGAATTAACATTTATGAAATAAAAACATAATTCAAATCAGGGGGTGACACGAATGTCCAATAAGGGGGTTTTGGTTTTTAATTATCAACTATAACAACATCAAATAATACAGAATAACAATAATGAGATGGGTTCTTGGGATGTGATTCGATTATAGGCTAATGTAGACAAATGGGTAATCACAACTGTTAGGAAATAGATGAATATTAGTGAATAAGCTAGACTATAGAGGAAGTAAACTTTCTCCCAAATAATTTACCCCGAATCAAGTCGATTTCTCTCAAACATCGACAAGCATGCAAAATAAGAACAACATACGCCTTAGTCCATTCACTCTCTCGAACTGAATGTGTGGAAAAAGTTTTAGGATTCACTCTCTCGAGCTGAACCCATGACAACCCAATACCCACAGACCATCAATCAATAATCTTGGTTTTAAAATCTCTCTCTCGCAAGCCGAAAACACAAAGGTAGAACTGCATTTGCAACCACATTTATTTAAATTAAACCACAATCACTGATTGAAATCACTTCTAAACAACATTTAAACAAATAATTAGCAATACCCATAAACTAAATAAACCCATAATCACACCCCAAGAATTGGGGTTTTAGCTAGACATCATAAAAAGATAAAAATCGTTACCGAATTGAGTTTCAATCAACTTCATAAGATTGATTTCGTCTTTACAATGGTCCAAATTGAAGAATCTCAAAGATCCACTTCCAATTTCTCAAAAGTGAAAAAGTTCAATTCTTGAAAGATAAGGAAAAACTTGTCTCCATACTCAGAATTCAATATATTGAAAGTATAATACTTACTAATTGATAAAAAGCTCCTAAGCTAAATGTTCAAAACTGTATTTATAGTCGCCAAAAATATGTTGCGAAGAACCATTCGGTGGAGTTAGTCGGGTTCACCGATCAACTCGAAAATCTGCCCTTTGGTCAATTCCATCGCCTTTTGGCCTTGGCCTTCAGCATCTTTCACGTCTATAACTTTGGGCAATCTAACACTGCATCGCGGAACCACTTGGCGGTCCGCCGACTGCTCCTTTCTCTCGCCAACTTGATTTTCTTCTTCAGGGTTTGGCACACTGGAACATTAGGCGGTCAAGAGGGCGTTCGGTGACTTGCCAAGTAAACTTGGATATCACCAGGCGTACTTTTCTTCATTCTTTCAGCTCGCTTTGTTCTTTTTTGCAAATTAGTGTCCTTGCTTTGTTCCTCAATCCAAATACCTGGAAATCAAAGGTTTTACATTAATTATTGGCACAAAATAAGCATTTGAGGACACTAAATCATTATGAATAAAGCCCTAAATAAGTCCAAATCTCAGACTCATTATGTACCCAAAATGGTGGACAAACAGTGAAAACCACTGTGTTGATTAATGAGATGAATATCTTCCGTTTGATTATACATGACCAACAACCAAAAAGGTAAAGCTAAAAGAGAAGTGTAGAGATTCAAAGAGGGACAGTACTGGTGATGGTGACTTTTCTTATTTCAAGTTAGGTGGACATAATCGTCCTCAATTCAGGCAAAAGTTTTATAGTCAATGTTCTTCTAAAATTTTTGTCTTCAAAGTTCAAAGAATTTAGGTTGTCTAACCCTTATCCTAAAGGAGGTGGTGGACGTGGATTTTCCATTCCCACTTGCCAAAATTGTGGCAAGAGTAACTCTTGAAAACGTTTATCCTTTATAAATGGTTGCTTTGGTTGTGGGAGTGGTCACAAGGTAAGAGATTGTTTGTTGCTTGCTACTAACGGAAAGGATGGTAGGCAAGCTCAGCATAATGGTTTTGGTTTGGGTGCTCTTAGTTAGAATAGGTTTTATGCTCCTCAAACTCGACATGATCATAAGGATTCTCTGGATGTTGTGACCGATATGTTGAAAGTATTTTATTTTTATTTGTATTCTTTGCTTGAACTGGGTGCTACCTTTACATTTTTTACTCCTTATGTGTCCATGGGATTCGATATATGTCCTAAATTCCTTCCTAATCCCTTTCTAGTTTCTACGTCTTTCGGTGATTCTATTGTTGCTAAATGAGTCTATAGAAATTGTCCCATTTCTGTTTCTCATAGAGCCACTAATGTTGGTCTTGTAGAGCTTGCTATTCTAGATATCGATGTTATCCTAGTTGAATTCTTTGCATTATATCACTTCCCGTGGGGTTCGATCCTGACTCTTTTGTTGGGTATTTTTATTGCTAACGACCGCTTACTTTTTAAATAGTTTTTAAGAGTAATTTTAGCATTCTCAGTCTCAAGAAGTAACCTCATTGTCCCTTAACTATGTGCTCCCGTAGGGTGGTCTTAAATGACCTATGCTAGTGGACCCACTTAAGCAAAGAATGAAATGTGATGGAGTTCCACCTTGGCAAGTAGATTCCTCTTTTTGATATGAGGGTCATCCTGCATTCAGTGTTATAGCTCACACGGTCTATCAACAGTTTTATGGAAGTTTATCAAATGGTTTTAAGTATGCATTGACCTTGTATATGATTTATAATTTTTTATAATGGATTTTTCACTTTTTACTTTGTAACACCTCAGATTTGGAAATGAAAAAAAATGCAGTTTTTGGACTGGTGTCTCTGTCTACTGGTCCCATCTACGGGCCATAGGTGGCAACTATAGGTAGTGGGAAATTTTTTATTCAAAACAAATCCTAATACCCTTTTTATGGTTCAACAGGACGGTTCGTTACTCCATGTACGAGTCGTAGATAGGTCTCTTAGGTGACCCCAACTTGGTGAAGTTTTAAAACTTAAATTTGTTTCTACTGTTGGTATGTACGGTCCGTAGAAAAACCTACTAGTTGTACCTAGGTTCCTCAAATTTTGGCCAAAGTTAGAGTCTCTGATCACCATCTATGGTTGACCAATACGGTCCTTAGAAGGACTTATGGGCTGTAGAATGACCTACGGACCATGGGTACAACAGTAGACGGTGGTCGACAGTTATTTTTAAGGACTTTTTGTTATTTTCCCTAATTAATTAATGCCTAAATTAGGTAATTTTTGTCCTAATCCTAAACCCTCTATAAGTCTTTTAAGCCTAAAAGCTAACTATTCTAAATCATTCTTCAAATTTTAACAAATCCTTCTGAGTTCATCCCCTAAAATTTCTCTCTCTAAAGCCTGAAGAAGAAGTATAGGGTTTCAAAACAAAGTCTCCGAATTCACCAATTGATTATGGGCTTTTAACATCAAGGTAAGATAGTATCACCTACGGAGTACTTTTGTTCCGCCTCGAAAGAAGCTACATTAATTTCCTGCATTTTCAGAAGCCGGACAAATTCATATTGCGCATCAATGAGTCTCAAACGACGTGCCAATTGTCAGAGATTACTTGGAGACTCTTGGAGAGCAATTAATGCCCTTGACCAGCAGCCAAAACGGAACCCAAGGGATGATACAAAGCTGATTTGTGAAAGGGACCTTTTAGCCATTTATGGAAATGAAGGACCACCTTTTCCCACCAACTTTTATACTTTTGTAAAGACACCATTTTAGTCTTTTATCTTTGGACCTTGCTCCCCTTCATTTTTAGGCTTTATTTTCAGATTGTATAAGTCTTTGTAAGTAGTTCACTTGTGTGGAGAACACTTAGAGAAATATAAAAGAAAATTGGCACTTGCCTCCCAAAAATTGATCTCTATTTTGCCTTCTTACTGGCTGTTTGTTTATGGACAGTTTGTGGCGTTCTTGCTATTGCACTTTAGTGCTAATTTGTTGTTAGGACTAAGCTTGAGTGGTTTTGTGCAATCCCAGCTTGGCTGTCCCACGAGACCTTTAAAAATAGGCCAGTGACAAGTGGTATCAGAGCGTAGGTTTGAGCATGACATTGAAGTTGCAACGCAATGAAGAGGCTGTTCAAGAAAGGGAGCAGGAGATTCAGAAGGATACTGCCAAGAAATGTGATAAAAGTAAGGTGAGGGACTCCTATTCTAACCCACCAGTTTGTGGCAAAACCTATGGTGAAGAAGGGGAAATGTTCAGACACTAGCCAACTAGACGAGAAAATTATCAGGGTGAGGCTGCTTTGTCGGCCTTGAATAGACGATTTCTTGAATCACTAGTTCTTGAGGGCCTTGATGAGGTGAAGAGTAACCTTATTGAGCTTGATAAAGTGAACAGGGAAGGGCTGACCAACCTTGAACTCAAACTTAACGAAAGTCTCTCTTCTCTTCATAGAGAGTTTGAAACTTTGAAAAGGCAGGTTGATGAGGCTGTTGTTGCGGGAGTTGCTGGTCCCATTAGTGTTCGTGAGACACGTATTGAGGCTCCTAAACCAAAGGATTTTCGTGGTGAAAATATTGATAAAGACGTTGAGAACTTCTTGTGGCAAATAGATGATTGTTTCTAGCATGTGAACATTACTAGTGAAGGTGCCAAGATTCGGACAACATTTATGTATTTGAGCGACACTGCCATGTTGTGGTGGCGGAGGAAAAAGGTGGACATAGAGAGATGGGCCTGTTCCATCAACGATTGGGGGCAGTTTGAGAAGGAGTTAAAGCGTCAATTTTATCCTCAAAACGTAGTACATGAGGCTCGTCAGAAGTTGAGGAAATTGAAGCAAATTTCCTCCGTTCGTGACTATATGAAAGAGTTCACAAAACTCACTCTTTAAATTCTGAGCATGACTTGCAAAGACTTGTTGTTTTATTTCTCGGATGGTCTCCAAAATTGGGCCTAAAAATACCTTTGAAAGCGACAAGTCAATGATGTTGCTGAACCGGACAAAAAATATTCCTTCGAAGGTGGATAACAATCAGAACAAAGGCAAGTCCGTTCCCAACCGAGTCAGCGACATGAGAGGTAAGAATCCTAACAAGCCTTCTAATTTTCGCAAAAATTATGAGATCATAAGAAAGGTATTCCACATCGTGAGGGCTGTAATCTTTGTAGTGAGACTACTCACGCTGCTCGTTATTGTCCATCGTTGAGTAAATTAAGTGTTATGGTTGCTGCTCAAAAGCAGCAAATCAAAGCTGCGATGCAAGCCAGTTGACCATCCGGGAAGCAAAGTGGACAAGTTGGTGAGGCGAACAAGGGGAAAAACGTGGCTATGGGTTTGTTCAATCACATGGTCTTGCTTAATCAAATGACACTTGCAGCATTGGCTGCCCAACCGACTCGTGTAAGGCTGCACGAATCACTATTCGTTAATGCCCAATTGAATAGCAAAGACTTTTGAATTATGGTGGAAACCAGCGCAATACATAATTTTGTAAGGAGGAAAGGGACAAGGACGTTTGTTCAAATTATGTTTCCAACGATACGTTGTTGAAAACCATCAACGTCCTCCCCACTACTGTCCATGGTTTCACTCCTAAAGTTTCCATTTATTTAGTAAGATGGAAGGGGTTGACAAACTTCACTATTGAGCCCATGGATGTGTTTGAAATTATTTTGGGGTTGAATATTCAGTATGAGGTTATCGCGTTTATTTCGCCGCGTCTCAACCAACTTCACATCAGCGATGCCGGAGGTTCTTATGTGGTACCCCTTATTCGGGTACCACAAAATGGAATGCACTTGTCCGCTATTCCCTTGTCGGAGGAGTCAAAAACTCAATTGAGTCAGTAGCTTTGCCTCCTTGTATTGAACACATTTTTTTTTATAATAGGGACGTGATGCCGAAAGAACTTTCCAAACTGTTTCCATCATGAAGGGAAGTTGATCACCAAATTGAATTGGTCCAAGGGACAAATCCACCTTCCATGACGCCTTATCGCATAGCGCCCCCAGAATTGGAGGAACTTAGAAAGAAACTCAAAGAGCTGCTTAATGATGGACATATTAGGTTGTCTAAATCGCTATTTGGTGCTCCTGTTTTGTTCCAAAAGACGAAGGAAGGGACACTACGTTTGTGTATTGATTACCGGACCCCGAACAAGGTCACGGTAAAGAACAAATATCCTACTCATTTGATCGCTGATTTATTTGATAGATTGGGGAAGGCGAAAGTGTTCATGAAGATGGACTTGAGGAAGGATAATTACCAAGTCTGGATTGAAGAAAGAGACGAGCCAAAGACGACTTGTATTACTCGTTATGGAGCCTTTAAGTGGCTGGTCACGCCTTTCGGTTTGACAAATGCTCCAGCCAAGCTTTGTACATTGATGAACTAGTTGTTCCATCCCTTTTTGGATCAGTTTGTAGTTATATATTTGGATGATATTATTGTATAAAGAAACAGTATGGAGGAGCATGTCGAGCACTTGTGCAAAGGGCTCAAATTCTTGCGAGACAATGATTTGTGTCGTGAAGCGAGAAAAGTGTAATTTTGCAGAACCCACTGTCCAGTTCCTTGGACACACTATTAGCCACAGTGAAATAAGGTTAGACAACAATAAGGTGGAGGCGATTAGGGATTGCGAGGCTCAAACAAAAGTACCCAAATTACGGTCTTTTTTAGCCACGCCAATTATTATTCGCGCTTTATATTTGGCTAATTGACTATTAGTGCTTCACTCACTCGCTTGCTGAAAAAGAGTCGTGAGTGGGAGTGGTCTGATTTGTGTCATGATACCTTTGAAAATCTTAAGGCAGCCATTATCGAAGATGCGGTTTTGGCGCTGTTCAATTTCACTAAGGCATTTGAAATTCACACCGATGGATCTGGTTTTGCTATTCGTGGTGTCATTATGCAAAAGGGCCACCCGATAGCGTTTGAGAGCAGAAAAATTGAATGATGCCGAAAGGCGCTATTCAGCACATAAGAGGGAGATGACGGCCGTAGTCCATTGTCTAAGGACTTGGCTTTATTTTGTATTGGGTGCTCACTTTATTGTTAAGACGGATAACATCGCGACAACTTATTTTCAGTTCCAAAAGAATTTGACTGCCAAGCAAGCACGTTGGCAAGACTTCCTGGCTGAATTTGATTTCCCATTTGAGTATAAGCCGGGAAAGGCTAATTTTTTAGCCAATGCACTTAGTCACAAGGCTGCTTTGGCTGCTATTGTTAGTTCAACTTGTAACGATGTTGTTGAGAATATTAAAGAGGGAATACAACATGATCCCGTGGCAAAACACGTTCTAGTTTTAGCCCTACAAGGCAAGCCGAAGAAGTTTTGGGAGGAGAATGGTGTGTTGTACACTACGGGCAGACGTGTGTACGTTCCGAGATGGGCTAACCTTAGGCTTTCTTTTATCTAGGAAGATCATGATACTGCATGGGCTCGTCACCCGAGGTAGAAAAGGACTTTGGTGTTATTGGAGTCGTCTTATTATTTGCCTCAGATGCGAGATGATATTGAAGTTTATGTGCGTAATTGCATCGTTTCTCAACAAAATAAAGTTGAAACGAAGGCGTCTGGCGGACTGTTTAAACCTCTGCCTATTGCTGAAAAACCATGGAACAACGTCACTACGGATTTCATCATTTGCTTGCCGAATTTAGAGGGTTCGGAACTATTATGGTTGTTATTTATCGCTTCTTCAAATATATGACATTTACATCCAGGACGGCCAGTTGTAAAGCCAAAGAAGCAGCCCGTATATATTTGCGAGATGTCGTAAAGAATTGGCGTGTACCCAAACATATTATTAGTGATCGCGATCCTCAATTCACTGGTGAATTTTGGAGGGAATTATTCAGTTTACTTGGGTCGGAGTTGCAGTTCTTTACCAGCTTCAATCCTCAAACTAATGATCAAACAGAGCGGATCAACACAATCATGGAGTGTTATTTGCGGCACAATGTTAGTGCCAACCAAAAGGATTGGGCGAAGTTGTTGGACACTGCCCCATTCTTTTATAATATGCAGCGAAGCAAGGCAACGGGGAGAAGTCCATTTGAATTTGCTACTGGGCAGCTGCCCAATACGCCACAATCCTGGCCGGTCGAAGCCGGCTTAAAGAGTCTAGGTGCTTATCACATGGAGAAAACCTAGGAGGAACAAGCTGATCTTGCAAGGTCATCTCTTGATAAGGCAGCCCAGAAGATGAAAAAGTGTGCTCATCGAAAGCGGCGACCAGTCAACTATCAAATTGGGGATAGATTTATGATAAAACTCAATCCTAGGAAATTCAAGTCGCTGCGGAATGTGAATCAAAGTTTGTTTCTTCAGTACAATGGTCCTTTTGAGATTATTGCTAAGGCGGGCAGAATTTCATATAGGGTCGAGATGCCCGATCATTGGACATTACATCTGATCTTCCACGCTAGCCAATTAAAATCGTATTTTGAAAACGTGGAAGATAAAGAGCGGGGGCAGTCCGATCGAGCTAAATTTTTTATTACTCCACCAGCCATAGACAAGCAGATTGAGGCGATTATTTATCATCAATTAGTCCATGTAAATGGGTAGAATAATTCGAGCATGCAGTTCCTTGTTCATTGGAAAGGAACGACACCGGAGGAGGAAATGTGGGAGAAATATGAGGAATTTTGGCAGTTCCGCGACCAAGCCCATAATCATTTACATTTGTGTGGCACCGGAACCATCGCCAAATCAGGTGGAGAAGCGTGTGCTATCCCAAAAGAAGCTTGATTAATTTCCAGTGTTTCCGGGAGCGGGGCAGATTCATATTACAATTCAACGAGTCTCAAAATGCGTGCCAATTGTCGACCAGCCTTGGGAGATTACTTGGAGACTCTTGGGGAGCAATTAATGCCCTTGACCAGCAGCCAAAATAGAACCTAAGGGCTAATATGAAGCTGATTTGTAAGAGGGACCATTATGCCATTTTTGGAAATGAAGGACCACCTTTTCCCACCAACTTTTATACTTTTGTAAAGACACCCATTTTAGTCTTTTGTCTTCGGATCTTGCTCCCCTTCATTTTTAGGATTTATTTTTCGATTCTATAAGTCTTATTAATTAGTTCACTTGTATAGAGAACACTTAGAGAAATATAAAATAAAATTAACACTTGCCTCCCAAAAATTGATCTCTATTTTGCTTTTTTGTTGGCTGTTTGTTTGTGGACTGTTTGTGATGTTTTTACTATTGGACTTTGGTGATAATTTTTTGTTTAGACTAAGCTTAAGTGGTGTTGTGCAAGCCCAGCTTGGATGTCCCACGAGACCTTTGAAAATAGGCCCGTGACAGGTGGTATCACAGGGTAGGTTCGAGCATGACGTCGAAATCGCAATGAAACAAAGAGGCTGTTCAAGAAAGGAAGCTGGAGATTCGAAAGGTTACTGCCAAGAAACATGATAAAATTAAGCTTAGAGACTCCTCTTCGAACCCACCAGTTTGTGGCAAAACCAAAGGTTAAGAGGGGGAATGTTCCGACACTAGCCAACTCGACGAGAAAATTATCAGAGTTGAGGCTGGTTTGTCGGCCTTGAATAGTCTACTTATTTTTGTTGAGAACAACATTAGTTATCTGGAATCAGTGGCTCTTGAGTGCCTTGATGAGGTAAATAGTAACCTTATTGAGCTTGAGGAAGTGAACACGGAAGGCCTGACCAACTTTAAACTTAGTAACTAATTTCACTAAGGCATTTGAAATTCACACCGATGGATCTAGTTTTGCTATTGGTGGTGTCCTTATGCAAGAGAGCCACCCAATAGCGTTTGAGATCAAAAAAATTGAATGATGCCGAAAGGCGCTATTCGGCACATGAGAGGGAGATGACGGCTGTAGTCCATTGTCTAAGGACTTGGCGTCATTTTGTATTGACTGCTCACTTTGTTGTTAAGACGGATAACATCGCGACAACTTATTTTCAGTTCCAAAAGAAGTTGACTGCCAAGCAAGCACGTTGGCAAGACTTCTTGGCTGAATTGGATTTCACATTTGAGTATAAGTCGGGAAAGGCTAATGTTGTAGCCAATGCACTTAGTCACAAGGCTGCTTTGGCTGCTATTGTTAGTTTAACTTGAAGCGATGTTGTTGAGGATATTAAAAAGGGAATGCAACATTATCCCGTGGCAAAACACCTTCTCGTTTTGGCCATACAAGGCAAGACGAAGAAGTTTTGGGAGGAGATTGGTTTGTTGTACACTACGGACAGACGTGTGTACATTCTGAGATAGGCTAACCTTAGGCGTTCTTTGATCAAGGAAGGTCACGATACTGCACGGGGTCGTTACCCGGGGCAGAAAAGGACTTTGGCGTTATTGTAGTCCTCTTATTATTGACCTCAGATGCGAGATGATATTGAAGTTTATGTGCTTAATTGGATCGTTTGTCAACAAGATAAAGTTGAAACGAAGGAGTCTGGCGGACTGCTTAAACCACTACTTATTACTGAAAAAACCATGGAACAACTTCACTATGGATTTCATCACATGCTTGCCAAATTTAAAGGGTTCGGAACTATTATGGTTGTTGTTGATCGCTTCTTCAAATATATGACATTTACATCCACGACAGCCAGCTGTAAAGCCAAAGATACAACCAGTATATTTTTGCGAGATGTCGTAAAGCATTGGAGTGTACCTAAACATATTATTAGTGATCGCGATCGTCAATTCACTAGTGAATTTTGGAGGGAATTATTCAGTTTACTTGGGTCGGAGTTGCACTTCTTGACCAGCTTCCTTCCTCAAACTAATGAGCAAACGGAGAGGACCAACACTCTCTTGGAGTGTTATTTGCGGCATAATGTTAGTGCCAACCAAAAGGATTGGGCGAAGTTGATGTACAATGCCCCATTCTTTTATAATATGCAGCGAAGCTAGGCGACGGGGAGAAGTCCATTTGAATTAGCTACTGGGTAGCAGCCCAATACGCCACAATCATTGCCGGTCGAAGCCGACCTGAAGAGTCCAGGTGCTTACAACATGGCGAAAGCCTAGGAGGAACAAGTTGATCTTGCAAGGTCATATCTTGATAAGGCAGCCCAGAAGATGAAAAAGTGTGCTCATCGAAAGCAGCGACCGGTCAACTATCAAATTGGGGATAGATTTATGATAAAACTCAATCCTAGGAAATTCAAGTCGCTACGGAATGTGAATCAAAGTTTTTTTCTTCGGTACAATGGTCCTTTTGAGATTTTTGCTAAGGCGGGCCGAATTTCATATAGGGTCGAGATGCCCCATAATTTGAAATTACATCTGATCTTCCACGCTAGCCAATTGAAATTTTTTATAACTCCACCAGCCATGGACATGCATATTGAGGCGATTAATTATCATCAATTAGTCCATGGAAAAGGGTTGAATAATTCGAGCACGCAGTTCCTTGTTCATTGGAAAGGAACGACACCGGAGGAGGCAACGTGGGAGAAATACGAGGACTAATGTCAGTTTCGCGACCAAGCCCATAATCATTAACATTTGTGTGGCTCCGGGGTAATCGCCAAATCATGTGGTGAAGCGTGTGCTGTCCGGAAGAATCTTCATTAATTTCCAGTGTTTTCGGGAGTGGGGCAGATTCGTATTGCAGTTCAACGAGTCTCAAACGGTGTGCCAATTGTCCACCAGCCTTGGGAGATTACTTGGAGACTCTTGGGGAGCCATTAATGCCCTTGATCAGCAGCCAAAATAGAACCTAAGGGCTAATACAAAGCTGATTTGTGAAAGGGACCTTTTTGCCATTTATGGAAATGAAGGACCACCTTTTCTCACCAACTTTTATACTTTTGTAAAAACACTCCTTTTAATCCTTTGTCTTCGGACCTTGCCCCCCTTCGTTTTTAGGATTTATTTTTATATTCTATAAGTGTTTGTAATTAGTTCACTTGATGGAGGACACTTAGAGAAATATAAACGAAAATTAACACTTGCCTCCCAAAAATTGATCTCTATTTTGCTTTCTTGTTGGTTGTTTGTTTGTTGACTGTTTGTGACGTTTTTCCTGTTGGACTTTAGTGCTAATTTGTTATTTGGACTGAGCTTCAGTGTTGTTGTGCTAACCCAACTTGGATGTCCCACGAGACCTTGGAAAATAGGCCCGTGACAAGTGGTATCAAAGGGTAGGTTCAAGCATGATGTCAAAATCGCTACCGAAAAAAGAGGTTGTTCAAGAAAGGAAGCAGGAGATTAGAAAGGATGCTGCCAAGAAACATGATAAAAGTAAGGTGAGAGACTCCTCTTCTAACCCACCAGTTTGTGTCAAAAACCAAAGGTTAAGAAGGGGAATGTTCCGACACTAGCCAACTCGATGAGAAAATTATCAGAGTTGAGGCTGGTTTGTCGGCCTTGAATAGTCTACTTGTTTTTGTTGAGAACAACATTAGTTATCTTGAATCAGTGGCTCTTGAGGGCCTTTATGAGGTGAAGAGCAACCTTATTGAGCTTGAGGAAGTGAACAAGGAAGGCCTGACTAACTTGAAACTCAAATTCACCGAACTCTCACCTCCCTTCATAGAAAGTTTTAGACATTGAAAAGGCAGGTTGATGAGACTACCGTTGAGGGAGTTGCTGGTCCCGTTACTGTTCGTGAGACACGTATTAAGGTTCCTAAACCAAAGGGGTTTCGTGGTGAAATGAATGCCAAAGACGTTGAGAACTTCTTGTGGTAAATTGATGCTTATTTCGAGGATATGAACAATACTAGTGAATTTACCACGATTCGAACAGAAGATACGTATTTGAGTGACACTGCCATGTTGTAGTGGCGGAGGAAAAAGGTAGACATGAGAGAGGGGTATGTTCCATCAACGATTGGGGGCAGTTGAAGGAGGAGTTAGAGCGTCAATTTTATCCTCAAAACGTAGTACATAAGGCTGGTCGGAAGTTGAGGGTATTGAAGAAAACTTCCTCCATTCGTTACTATGTGAAAAAGTTCACCAAACTCACTGTTCAAATTTCGTGCCTGACCAACGAAGACTTGTTGTTTTATTTCTAAGATGGTCTCCAAAATTGGGACAAACAATAACTACAAAGGCAACAAGTCAATGATATTGATGAAGTTATCGTTGTGGCTATATTGCTAACTAATTTTCGTGCCGATGCAACGAAGGTGAGGGACAACAAGAGCAAAAATGTTCCTCCCAAGGTGGATAACAATCGGAACAAAGGCAAGTTTGTTCCCAACCGAGGCAGCAACATGAGAGGTAACAAGTGTAACCAGCCTTCTAATTTCTACAAAAATTATGAGCATCGTAAGAAAGACGTTCTACATCATGAGGGCTATTTTCTTTATGGTGAGACTACTCATACTGCTCGTTATTGTCCGTCATTGAGTAAAATAAGTGCTATAGTTGTTGCTCAAAAATAGCAAGAGAAGGTTGTGATGCAAACTGGTAGACCGTTCAAGGACCAAAGTGGACAGGTTGGTGGGTTGGACAAGGGGAAGAACGTGGCTGCAGGTTTGTTCAATCACATGGACTTGTTTAATAACATAACACCTGCAGCGTTGGCTACCCAGACGGCTCGTGTAAGGCTGCGTGAATAAATGTTCGTTAATGCTAAATTGAATGGCAAAGACTTTCGAATTATGGTGGATACTGGTGCAATACATCATTTTGTAACAGAGGAAAGGACCAAGGACCTTTGTTTGAATTATGTTTCTAGTGATACGTTGTTGAAAACCCATAACGTCATCCCCACTACTATCCAGGGTTTTGCTCATTAAGTCCCCATTGATTTAGGAGGATGGGAGGGGTTGACGGACTTCACTATTGCGCACATGGATGTGTTTGACATTATTTTGGGGATGAATTATTGGTATGAGGTTAACGTGTTTATTTCGCCGCGTCTCAATCAACTTCACATCAGCGATGACGGAGGTTCTTGTGTGGTAACCCTTATTCGGGTACCACAAAATGGAATGCAATTGTTCTCTATGCATATTGTAAATAGTTTTAAGAAAGGGGAACCAACTTTTCTTGCTGCCCTTATCGGAGGCGTAAAAAATTCAATTGAGGCAATAGTTCTGTCTTCTTGTATTGAGCAGGTTCTTTTCAATAATAGGGACGTGATGCCGAATGAACTTCCGCAACGGTTTCCACCATGAAGGGAAGTTGATCACCAAATTGAATTGGTTCCCGGGGTAAAGCCACATGTCATGACGCCTTATCGCATGGCACCCCTGGAATTGGATGAACATAGAAAGCAACTCAAGGAGCTCCTGGATACTGGGAATATTAGGCCATCTAAGGCGCCAATAGGCGCGCCAATTTATTCCATAAGAAGAAAAAAAGGATGTTGCATTTGTGTATTGATAACTGGGCCCTCAACAAGGTCACGGTAAACAAAAAATATCTTGTTCTTTTGATCGTTGATTTATTTGATAGGTTGGGGTAGGCCAAAGTCTTCATGAAGATGGACTTGAGGAAGGGTTATTACCAAGTCCGGATTGCTATAGGAGACGAGCCAAAGACCACTTGTATTACTCGTTATGGAGCCTTTAATTGGCTAGGCATGCCTTTCGGTTTGACAAACACTCCAGCCACGCTTTGTACATTGATGAACAACTTGTTCCATCCCTTTTTGGATCAGTTTGTAGTTATATATTTGGATGATATTATTGTGTAAAGAAACAGTTTGGAGGAGCATGTCGAGCACTTGTGCAAAGTGTTCAAATTCTTGCGAGACAACGATTTATTTGTGAAGCGAGAAAAGTGTAGTTTGGCACAACCCATTGTCCTGTTCCTTGGACACACTATTAGCCACGGTGAAATAAGGTTGGACAGCGATAAGGTGGAGGTGATTCGGGATTATGACGCTCTAACAAAAGTACCTATATAATGGTCTTGTCTTAGCCTCGCCAATTATTATCCGCAATTCATCATTGGCTAATCAGCTATTGCTGCTTCACTCACCGACTTGCTGAAAAAGAGTCGTGAGTGGGAGTGGTCTGATTTGTGACATGATGCCGTTGAAAATCTTAAGGCAGCCATTACCGAAAATGCCCATTTTGGCGTTGTTCAATATCACTAAGGCATTTGAAATTCACACCGATGGATCTAGTTTTGCTATTGGTGGTGTCCTTATGCAAAAGGGCCACCCGATAGCGTTTAAGAGCAGAAAAATTGAATGATGCCGAAAGGCGCTATTCCGCACATGAGAGGGAGATGATGGTTGTAGTCCATTGTCTAAGTACTTGGCGTAATTTTTTATTGGGTGCTCACTTTGTTGTTAAGACGGATAACGTCGCGAGAACTTATTTTCAGTTCCAAAAGAAGTTGACTGCCAAGCAAGCACGTTGGCAAGACTTCTTGGCTGAATTGGATTTCACATTTGAGTATAAGCCGGGAAAGGCTAATGTTGTAGCCAATGCACTTAGTCACAAGACTGTTTTGGCTACTATTGTTAGTTCAACTTGCAGCGATTTTGTTGAGAATATTAAAGAGGGAATTCAACATGATCCCGTGGTAAAACACCTTCTCGTTTTGGCCCTACAAGGCAAGACGAAGAAGTTTTGGGAGGAGAATGGTTTGTTGTACACTACAGGCAGACGTGTGTACGTTCCGAGATGGGCTAACCTTAGGTGTTGTTTGATCAAGGAAGGTCACGATACTACATGGGCTCGTTACCCGGGGCGGAAAAGGACTTTGGCGTTATTGGAGTCCTCTTATTATTGGCCTCAGATGCGAGATGATATTGAAGTTTATGTGCGTAATTGCATCGTTTGTCAACAAGATAAAGTTGAAACGAAAGCGTCTGGCGGACTGCTTAAGCCACTGCCTATTGCTGAAAAACCATGGAACAACTTCACTATGGATTTCATCACATGCTTTCCGAATTTAGAGGGTTCGGAACTATTAAGGTTGTTGTTGATCGCTTCTTCAAATATATGACATTTACATCCACGACGGCCAGCTATAGAGCCAAAGAGGCAACCCATATATTTTTACGAGATGTCGTAAAACATTGGCGTGTACCCAAACATATTATTAGTGATCACGATCCTCAATTCACTGGTGTATTTTGGAGGGAATTATTCCGTTTACTTGGGTCGTAGTTGCACTTCTTGACCAGCTTCCATCCTTAAATTAATGAGCAAACGAAGCGGATCAACATACTCTTGGAGTGTTATTTGCAGAATAATGTTAGTGCGAACCAAAAGGATTGGGCGAAGTTGCTGGACACTGCCCCATTCTTTTATAATAAGAAGCAAACCAAGGCGACGGGGAGAAGTCCATTTGAATTGGCTACTAGGCAGCAGCCCAATAAACCACAATCCTTGTCGGTCGAAGCCGGCTTGAAGGGTCTAGGTGCTTATCACATGGTGAATGCTTAGGAGGAACAAGTTAATCTTGCAAGGTCATATCTTGATAAGGCAGCCCAGAAGATGAAAAATTGTGCTCATCGAAAACGGCAACCAGTCAACTATCAAATTGGGGATAGATTTATCATAAAACTCAATCCTAGGAAATTCAAGTCGCTGCGGAATGTGAATCAAAGTTTGTTTCTTCGGTACAATGGTCCTTTTGAGATTATTGCTAAGGCGGGCAGAATTTCATATAGGGTCGAGATGCCATATCACTGGAAATTACATCTGATCTTTCACGCTAGCTAATTAAAATCGTGCTTTGAAAATATGGAAGACAAGGAGCGGGGGCAGTCCAATCGAGTTAAATTTTTATTACTCTACCAGCCATGGACAAGCAGATTGAGGCGATTATTTATCATCAATTAGTCCATGGAAAATGGTTGAATAATTCGAGCACGCAGTTCAATGTTAATTGGAAAGGAACGACACCGGAGGAGGCAATGTGGGAGAAATATGAGGACTTGTGGCAGTTCCGCGACGAAGCCCATAATCATTTACATTTGTGTGGCACCGGGGCCATCGCCAAATCAGGTAGAGAAGCTTGTGTTGTCCCCAAAGAAGCTTCATTAATTTTCCAGTGTTTCCGGGAGCGGGGCAGATTCATACTGCACTCTAGGGGAGAAATTAATGCCCTTGACCAGCAGCCAAAATGGAACCGAAGGGCAAATACAAAGCAGATTTGTGAAAGGACCTTTTTGCCATTTATGGAAATGAAGCACCACTTTTTCCCACCAACTTTTATACTTTTGTAAAGACACTCATTTTAGTCTTTTGTCTTCAAACCTTGACCCCCTTCATTTTTAGGATTTATTTCTAGATTCTATAAGTCTTTGCAATTACTTCACTTGTATGGAGAACACTTAGAGAAATATAAAAGAAAATTAACACTTACATCCCAAAAACTGATCTTTATTTTGCTTTCTTGTTGGTTGTTTATTTGTGGACTATTTGTGACATTTTTGCTATTGTCTTTAGTGCTAAATTATTGTTTGGACTAAGCTTAAGGGGTGTTGTGCAAGCCCAGCTTGGATGTCCCACGAGACCTTTGAAAATAGGCCCGTGACAAGTGGTATCAGAGGGTAGGTTCGAGTATGACGTCGAAATCGCAACGGAACAAAGAGGTTGTTCAAGAAAGGAAGCAGGAGATTCAAAAGGATTCTGCCAAGAAACATGATAAAAGTAAGGTGAGAGACTCTTCTTCTAACCCACCAGTTTGTGGCAAAACCAAAGGTTAAGAAGAGGAATGTTCCGACACTAGCCAACACGATGAGAAAATTATTAGAGTTGAGGCTGGTTTGTCGGCCTTGAATAGTCTACTTGTTTTTTTTTAAGAACAACATTAGTTATCTTGAATCAGTGGCTCTTGAGGGCCTTGATGAGGTGAAGAGTAACCTTATTGAGCTTGAGAAAGTGAACAAGTAAGGCCTGAACAACTTTAATCTCAAACTCACCGAAGCTCTCACCTCTCTTCATAGAAAGTTTTAGACATTGAAAAGTCAGGTTGATGAGACTACTGTTGAGGGAGTTGCTGGTCCCATTACTGTTCGTGAGACACATATTGAGGCTCATAATCCAAAGGAATTTCGTGGTGAAAGGAATGCCAAAGACGTTGAGAACTTCTTGTGGCAAATTGATGCTTCTTTCGAGGATGTTAACAATACTAGTGAAGCTGCCAAGATTTGAACAGAATCTATGTATTTCAGCGACACTGCCATGTTGTAGTGGCGGAGGAAAAAGGAAGACATGAGAGAGAGGTATGTTCCATCGACGATTGGGGGTAGTTGAAGGATTAGTTAAAGCGTCAATTTTATCCTCAAAACGAAGTACATACTTTTTGTCGGAAGTTGAGGGTATTGAAGCAAACTTCCTCCATTCGTTACTATGTGAAAAAGTTCACCAAACTCACTCTTCAAATTTCGAGCCTGACCAACAAAGACTTATTGTTTTATTTCTAGGATGCTCTCCAAAATTTGGACAAAAAAGAACTTCAAAGGCGACAAGTCAATGATGTTGATGAATCTATCGTAGTGGCTGAATTGCTAACTGATTTTCGTGCCGATGCAGCGAAGGTGAGGGACAACCAGAGTAAAAATGTTCCTCCCAAGGTGGATAACAATCGGAACAAAGGCAAGTTTGTTCCCAACCGAGGCAGCAACATGAGAGGTAACAAGTGTAACCAGCCTTCTAATTTCTACAAAAATTATGAGCATCGTAAGAAAGACGTTCTACATCATGAGGGCTGTTATCTTTATGGTGAAACTACTCACGCTGCTCGTTATTGTCCGTCGTTGAGTAAAATAAGTGCTATAGTTGTTGCTCAAAAACAACAAGAGAAGGTTGTGATGCAAACCGGTAGACCGTTCAAGGACCAAAGTGGACAGGTTAATGGGTTGGACAAGGGGAAGAACGTGGTTGCAGGTTTGTTCAATCACATGGACTTGTTTAATAACATAACACTTGCAGCGTTGGCTGACCAGACGGCTCGTGTAAGGCTGCATGAATCAATGTTCATTAATGCTAAATTGAATGGCAAAGACTTTCGAATTATGGTGGATACTGGTGCAATACATCATTTTGTAACAGAGGAAAGGGCCAATGACCTTTGTTTGAATTATGTTTCTAGTGATACGTTGTTGAAAACCATCAACGCCGTCCCCACTACTATCCAGGGTTTTGCTCCTTAAGTACCCATTGATTTAGGAGGATGGGAGGGGTTGACGGACTTCACTATTCCGCACATGGATGTGTTTGACATTATTTTGGGGATGGATTGATGGTATGATGTTAACGTGTTTATTTCGCCACGTCTCAACCAACTTCACATCAGCGATGCCGGAGGTTCTTGCATGGTAACCCTTATTTGCGTACCACAAAATGGAATGCAATTGTTTGCTATGCATATTGTAAGCAGTTTTAAGAAAAGGGAACCAACTTTTCTTGCTGCCTTTGTCGGAGGGGTCAAAAATTCAAACCAGGTAGTAGTTTTGTCTCCTTGTATTGAGCAGGTTCTTTTTGATAATAGGAACGTGATGCCAGATGAACTTCCCCAACGGTTTCCACCATGAAAGGAAGTTGATCACCAAATTGAATTGGTTCCCGAGGTAAAGCCACATGCCATGACGCCTTATCGCATGGCTCCCTTGGAATTGGATGAACATAGAAAGCAACTCAAGGAGCTCCTGGATACTGCACATATTAGGACATCTAAGGAGCCAATAGGAGCGCCAATTTCATTCCAAAAGAAGAAAAAAGGGATGATGTATTTGTTTATTGATAACTGGGCCCTCAACAAGGTCACGGTAAATAACAAATATCTTGTTCTTTTAATCGTTGATTTATTTGATAGGTTGGGGTAGGCCAAAGTCTTCACGAAGATGGACTTGAGGAATGGTTATTACCAAGTCCGGATTGCCATAGGAGACGAGCCAAAGATGACTTGTGTTACTCATTATGGAACCTTTGAGTGGTTGGTCATGCCTTTTGGTTCAACAAACGCTCCAGCGATGTTTTGTACATTGATAAACAAACTATTCCATCCCTTTTGGATCAGTTTGTAGTTATATATTTTGATGATATTGTTGTGTATAGCAATAGTATAGAGGAGCATGTCAAGCACCTGTGCAAAGTTTTCAAAGTCTTGTGAGACAACGATTTATGCGTGAAGCGAGAAAATGCATCTTCGCACAACCCATTCTCCAGTTCCTTGGACATACTATTAACCACAATGAAATAAGGATGGACAGCGATAAGGTGGAGGCGATACATGATGGGGATTCTCCAACAAAGGTACCCGAATTAGGGTCCTTTCTTGGCCTCGCCATTTATTATCGCCTCTTCATATTTGGCTATTCAGCTAATGCAGCTCCACTCACCAACTTACTGAAAAAGAGTCATGAGTGGGAGTGGTTTGATTTGTGTCTTGATGCCTAAGAAAATGTTGAGGCAGCCATTACTAATGAGCCAGTTTTGGCGCTTCCCGATTTCACTAAGGCATTTGAAATTTACACCGATGCATCTGGTTTTGCTATTGGTGGTGTCCATAAGCAAGAGGGCCACCTGATATCATTTGAGAGCAGAAAATTGAATGATGCTGAAAGGCTCTATTCGGTACATGAGAGGGTGATGACGGTCGTAGTCCATTGTCTAAGGTCTTGGCATCATTATGTATTGGGTGCTCACTTTATTGTTAAGACGGATAACGTCGTGACAACTTATTTTCAGTCCCAAAAGAAGTTGACTGCCGAGAAAGCACGTTGGCAAGACTTCTTGGTTGAATTTTATTTCACTTTTGAGTATAAGCCAGGGAAGGCTAATGTTGTAGCCGACACACTTAGTCGCAAGGCTGCTTTGGTCGCTATTGTTAGTTCTACTTGCACCAATGTTGTTGAAAATATTAAATACGGCATGCAACATGATCCCGTGGCGAAATAGCTTCTCATTTTGGCCCTACAAGGCAAGAGAAAGAAGTTTTGGGGGGAGAATGGTTTGTTGTACACTACGGACAGACGTGTATATGTTCTGAGGTGAGCTAAGCTTAGGCGTTCTTTGATCAATGAAAGTCACGATACTGCATAGTCTGGTCACCAAGGGCAGAAAAAGAGTTTGGTGTTATTGGAGTCCTCTTATTATTGTCCTTAGATTGCGAGATGATATTGAAGTTTATATGCGTACTCTCCTCATTTGTCAATAAGATAAAATTGAAATGAAGGCATGAGACAGACTGCTTGAATTGCTGCTTATTGCTGAAAAACAATGGAAGAATGTCACCATGGATTTCATCACATGCTTATCGAATTCGGAGGGGTTGGGTACTATTATGGTTGATTCTGATATCTTCTCCAAATTTATGACATTTACTGCCACGATGGCCAGGTGCAAAGCCAAATGGGCAGCCCATATATTTTTTGCGAGATGTCGTAAAGCGTTGGGGTGTATCCAAACATATTATTAGTGATTGCGATCCTCGATTCACTGGTACATTTTGGATGGAATTATTCAGTTTGTGTGGGTAAGAGTGGCAGTTCTTGACCAGCTTCCATCCTCAAAGGGATGGGCAAATGGAGCGGATCAACGCGCTCTAAGAGTGTTAGTTGCGGCACTATGTTAGTGCCAACCAAAAGGATTGGGAGAAGTTGCTGGACACTGCCTAATTCTGTTTTAATTTGCAGCAAAGCGAGGCGTCGTGGAGAAGTCCATTTGAATTGGCTACTGGGCAGCAACCCAATACACCACAATCTTTGCCCGTCGATGCCGACTTGAAGAGTTCGGGTGCTTATCATATGGGGAAATCCTAGGAGGAACAAGTTGATCTTGCGAGGTCATATCTTGATAAGGCAGCCCGAAAGATGCAAAAGTTTTCTGATCGAAAGCGGCAACCAGTCAACTATCAAATTGGGGATAAATTTATGATGAAACTCAATCCTCGGTAATTCAAGTCACGATGGAATGTGAATCAAAGTTTGATTCATTTGTACGAGGGTCCTTGTGAGATTATTTCTAAGGTGGGCAGAATTTCATATAGGGTCGAGTTGCCCCATCATTTGAAATTACATTCGGTCTTCCACGCTAGCCAATTAAAATCATACTTTGAAGACAAGGAGCGGGGGCAGTCCGATCGAGCTCAAAACTTTATATCTCCACCAGCCGTGAACAAATAGATTGAGACGATTATTCATCATAAATTAGTCTGTGGTAAAGGCTGGAATAATTCGACCGCGCAACGTGGGAGAAGTATGAGGACTAGTGGCAGTTCCGTGACCAAGTTCATAATTATTTGTATTTATGTGGCACCGGGGTCATCGCCAAATCAGGTAGAAGAGCGTGTGCCTCCCCGAAATAAGCTACATTAATTTCTAGTGTTTGTGGGAGTGGGGAAGATTCATATCGCGGTTCAATAAGTATCGAACGGCGTGCGAATTGTCAACCAACCTTGGGAGATTACTTGGAGACTCTTGGGGAGCAATTAATGTCCTTGACCAGTAGCGAAAATGGAACCCAAGGGCCGATACAAAACTGATTTGTGAAAGGGACCTTTTTACCATTTATGGAAATGAAGGATCACCTTTTCCCACTATCTTTTACACTTTTGTAAAGACACCCATTTTAGTCTTTTCTCTTCGGACCTTGCTCCTCTTCATTTTTAGGCTTTATTTTCAGATTGTATAAGTCATTATAGTTAGTTCACTTGTATGGAGAACACTTAAAGAAATATAAAAGAAAATTGACACTTGCCTCCCAAAAATTTATCTCTATTTTGCATTCTTGTCGGTTGTTTGTTTGTACAGTGTTTGTGGCATTCTTGCTATTGTAATTTAGTGTTAATTTGTTGTTTGGACTGAGCTTAAGTGGTGTTGTGCAAGCCCATCTTGGCTGTCCCACGAGACCTTTGAAAATACTCCCGTGACAAGTGGTATCAGAAGGCAGGTTCGAGCATGACGTCGAAATCGCTACGGAACAAAGAGGTTGTTCAAGAAAGGAAGCTGGAGATTCGAAAGGATGCTGCCAAGAAACATGATAAAAGTAAGGTGAGAGACTCCTCTTCTAACCCACCAGTTTGTGTCAAAACCAAAGGTTAAGAAGGGGAATGTTCCGACACTAGCCAACTCGACGAGAAAATTATCAGAGTTGAGGCTGGTTTGTCGGCCTTGAATAGTCTACTTGTTTTTGTTGAGAACAACATTAGTTATCTTGAATCAGTGGCTCTTGAGGGCCTTGGTGAGGTGAAGAGTAACCTTATTGAGCTTGAGGAAGTGAACAAGTAAGGCCTGAACAACTTTAATCTCAAACTCACCGAAGCTCTCACCTCTCTTCATAGAAAGTTTTAGACATTGAAAAGTTAGGTTGATGAGACTGTTGTTGAGGTAGTTGTTGGTCCCGTTACAGTTCGTGAAACACGTATTGAGGCTCCTAAACCAAAGAATTTTCGTGGTGAAAGGAATGCCAAAGACGTTGAGAACTTCTTGTGGAAAATTGATGCTTATTTCGAGCATGTGAACATTACTAGTGAAGCTGCCCAGATTCGAACAAAAGCAATATATTTGAGCAACATTGCCATGTTGTGGTGGTGGAGGAAAGAGGCGGACATGGAGAGAGGTGTCTGTTTCATCGATGATTGGGGGCAGTTCAAAGAGGAGTTACTGTGTCAATTTTCTCCTCAAATTATATTACACAAGGCTAGTCGAAAGTTGAGGCAATTGAAGCAAACTTCCTCCACTCGTGACTATGTGAAAGAGTTCATAAACCTCACTCTTCCAATTTCGAGCCTGACCAATGAAAACTTGTTGTTTTATTTCTTGGACGGTCTCCAAAATTGGGCCAAACAAGAACTTCAAAGGCGACAAGCCAACGATGTTGATGAAATGATCATAGTGTCTAAATCGCTAACTAATTTTTGTGCCGATGTAGCGAAGAGGAGGGAAAATCAGAGAAAAAATGTTCCACCCAAAGTGGATAACAATCGGAACAAAGGCAAGTTCGCTCCCAACCGAGGCAGTGACATGAGAGGTAACAATTGTAACCAGCCTTCTAATTTCTGCAAAAAAAATATAAGGATCGTAGGAAAGGTGTTCCACGTCATGAGGGCTGTTATATTTGTTGTGAGAATAATCATGCTGCTCGTTATTGTCCGTCGTTGAGTAAACTAAGTACTATGGTTGTTGCTCAAAAGCAGCAAGAGAAGGCTGCGATGCAAACCGGCGGACCGTTTAGGGAGAAAAATGGACAGGTTAATGGGGCGGACAAAGGGAAGAACATGGTTATGGGTTTGTTCAATCACACGGCATTGTTTAATCACATGACACTTGCAGCGTTGGTTGCCCAGTCGGATCATGTAAGGCCACGTGAATCACTATTCATTAATGCCAAGTTGAATGGAAAAGACGTTCGAATTATGGTGGACACCGGTGCAATACATAATTTTGAAACGGAGGAAAGGGCCAAGGACCTTTGTTTGAATTATGTTGCCAGCAATACTTTGTAGAAAACCATCAACCCCCTCCCCACTACTGCCCATGGTTTCGCTCCTAAAGTCCCCATTGATTTAGGAGGATGTAAGGGGTTGACGTACTTCACTATTGCGCCCATGGATGTGTTTGACATTATTTTAGGGCTGGATTTTTGGTATGAAGTTAACGGGTTTATTTCGCCGCGTGTCAACCAACTTCACATAAGCGATGCTAGAGGTTCTTGCATGGTACACCTTATTCGGGTACCACAAAATGTAATTCACTTGTCTACTATGTATATTGTAAAGGGATTTAACAAAGGGGAACCAACCTTTCTTGTTTCCCTTGTTGGAGGCATCGAAAATTCAATTGAGGCATTGGTTTTGCCTCCTTGTATTTAGTAGGTCCTTTTTTATAATAGGGACGTGATGCTGGAAGAACTTCCCCAATGGTTGCCACCACAAAGGGAAGTTGATCACCAAATTGAATTGGTTCCCGGGGTAAAGTCACATTCCAAGACGCCTTATCGCAAGGCTCCCCCAGATTCAGAGGAACTTAGAAAGCAACTCAAGGAGCTGCTTGATGCTGGACATATTAGGCCGTCTAAGGCGCCATTAGGTGGGCCTGTTTTATTCCAAAAGAACGAATGGACGTTGCATTTGTGTATTTATTATCTGGCCCTCAACAAGGTCACGGTAAAGAACAAATATCCTATTCCTTTGATCGCTGATTTATTTGATAGGTTGGGGCAGGTCAAAGTGTTCACGAAGATGGACTTGAGGAAGGGTTATTACTAAGTCCAGATTGCCGAAGGAAACGAGCCAAAGACGACTTAGTATCCTGTTCCTTCAGTCTGTACTTGCATTTTCAGCGTAATTGCATGTTTTTGGTACTTAGTTCAGTCAAAAATCAGCTTCCAGTGTTTAGTGGTAGGGTTGCAGCTCATCCCTTCCATTTCAGCTAGTTTAGTCTTCATTAGAGGACGAATGTTTCCAAGTGGGAGATAATGTAACACCCCGTATACTCGAACAAACTAGATTGCAGCTTTCAGGTGTTGCAGGTGGCACCCACGAGCACCATCCATGGACCGTAGGAGGACCCATGGTCCGTCCTGCATGTCTGTGGTTTGCACCTACGACCCATCTCCCACAAACCTATGAAAAATTGGCTAAGGGTCAAGCCACGCCAGGACCTACGAGCCGTAGGTCAGACCACGATCTGTGGTCCAGGGCCGTGGATCAGACCCTCAAAAGCCCAGCTTCAATACTGATCGACGAATGACCAGCACGAACCGTCAGTCAATCGACGATCTGTCAGTCCCGTCCGTCAGTCACTCCGACAGCAGTTAAGTTGGGGGTCTTTTGGTATTTTCCTTATTCGTTTGACCCCTAAACTACGTCGTTTAGACTCTAAATTATGAGGTTTTAATCAGTTTAAGCCTACAAATATAACTAGAACTTACCTAAGTCAAATCATTAATCAAACTTAGAAAAATTAGAGCGTAAGAGGAGAAAAAAGGTCAAGAACCCTAGTTAAAGAACACAACAAGATTCCATCAGTTCAAGCCCCGAAATCGAAAGATTTCTCCGTGGAATTCGTCACTAGGTATGTGGTATTTCACTAATGGGTTCCTTTCGCCCAATAGGCCCGTAGATTTCAGTCAGATTCTTGATTCCCTATTATCAACTAAACCTAGTGTTTCTAGAACTGCAGCAGATTATCATGTATTAGTTATTTACATGTTCCAAATGAGATTATCATGTTATTACTCCATTTCTCACATGAATTTCAAAACCCTAACTATGAATTTCTTTAGTTCTTGAAATACACATGCTAGGTTAGATATTTCAGTATTTTAGATATACTTGCCTCAGTCTTGAATGTGTCATTGTCAGTATATTAATATGCATTCTCAGTTTGCATGTCAGTTTTGAGCTATCTAGTATGTTACAGAAATTTAGTCATAATGTGTTAATCATTTAATCTATTAGGAGTAGCATAATATCGAGTTGGACTAGGGTCAGTCACCCATATAGTCCCAGAACTACGAGCCACGTAGGGTGTATGTCCCCTCTGTAGGCATCATTCTGGTGATCACCCCAGCATGCCTCTACACCTTTGGTCGGGTGTATTGGGTCCTCTTGAAGAGGCGTATATATCGGACTACACATTTAGCTCATGTGTTTTATTATCGGTTATTAGTAGATCCCACAGTTCAGTCAGACTCGTTGCATTGACCACATTTCATTATAATTAGTATTTAACATCAGCATATCTAATTTTGGTCATTGCATTCTGTTAGCTCAGTATTCAGTATCTATATCATGTTCAGATTATGCTCTTGCTTTATTGCTTGTTCAGTTATATGTTTATTTCAGCTTTACTTTATCCTGCATGCTCAGTACCTTTCAAGTACTGACGCATACTTTGCGCTACATCTTCTTGTGATGTAAGTTCAGCTTCTCAGCATCCAGATTACGCTTAGATCGGTTCCCGATCTCCAGTTCAGCAGCATTAGTGGTGAGTCCTCATTTTTCGAGGACAATAGTCATGTTATCTTTCTTTTTTCATTATTTTAGTTTCAGTTTTGCTAGACTTAGCTGGGGCATGTCCCAACACTTTTAGTTAGTTAGAGGCTATTTTCAGATAAAGTTAGATTTAACTTAGTATTTGAGTTTGACATTTCTTTTGTATTGAAACTCTCTGATTTGATATATTCAGTTTAGTGTATGGGTATTCCCCATCATTTCAGATTTACTTATGATTAGCTTCCGCATCAGTTATTAATATTGTTAGTATGCTCATGGCATGCCAGCAGGGTTAGCTTGGGGTCACTAGTGATCCTAGGTCCCGTGTCCGAGTCTCGGGGGTAACTCGGGCTTTACAGAGGGTCCTTTTTAGAATATTGCTAAGGCAGGCAAAATTTCATACAGGGTCGAGATGCCCTATCATTTAAAATTACATCTGTTGTTCCATGCTAGCCAATTAAAACCATACTTTGAAGACGTGGAAGACAAAAAGCGGGGGCAGTCTGATCGAGCTCAATTTTTTATTACTCCACCAGCCATGGACTAGAAGATTGAGGCGATTATTCATCATCATTTAGTCTGTGGCAAAGGCTGGAATAATTCGAGCGCACAATTCCTTGTTCATTGGAAAGGAATGGCTTCGGAGGAGGCAATGTGGGAGAAGTGTGAGGACTTGTGGCAGTTCGACAATCAAGTCCATAATTATTTTTTATTTGTGTGGCGTCGGGGTCGTCGCCAAATCAGGTGGGAGAGTGTGTGACTCCTTGAAATAAACTACATTAATTTCTAGTATTTTTGGGAGCGGGGCAGATTTGTATTATGATTCAATGAGTCTCGAAAGGCGTGCCAATTGTCAACTAGCCTTGGGAGATTATTTGGAGACTCTTGGGGATCAATTAATGCCCTTGACCAGCAGCCAAAATGGAACCCAAGGGCTGATACAAATTTGACTTGTGAAAAGGACCTTTTTGCTATTTATGGAAATGAAGGACCACCTTTTTCCACCAACTTTTACACTTTTGTAAAGACACTCATTTTAGTTTTTTTTCTTGGGGCCTTGCTCCCCTTCCTTTTTAGGCTTTATTTTCAGATTGTATAAGTCTTTGTAAGTAGTTCACTTTTATGGAGAACACTTAGAGAAATATAAAAGAAAATTGGCACTTGCCTCCCAAAAATTGATCTCGATTTTTCCTTCTTGTTGGTTGTCTGTTTGTGGACTATTTGTGGCATTCTTGCTATTGCATTTTAGTGATAATTTATTGTTAGGGCTTAAGTGGTGTTGTGCAATCCCATCTTGGCTGTCCCACGAGACCTTTGAAAATAGGCCCGTGACAAGTGGTATCAGAGCATAGGTTCGAGTATGACGTCGAAGTGACAACGCACCAAAGAGGTTGTTCAAGAAAGAGAGAAGGAGATTCGAAAGGACGCTGCAAAGAAACGTGATAAAAGTAAGGTGAGGAACTCCTCTTCTAACAAACCAGTTTGTGGCAAAACCTATGGTGCAGAAGGGGAAGGTTCCGACACTAGCCAACTCGACTAGAAAATTATCAGAGTTGAGGCTGGTTTGTCGGCCTTGAATAGGAGACTTGTTGTTGTTGAGAACTACTTTAGTTCTTTTGAATCAGTGGCTCTTGATGGCCTTGATGAGGTGAGGAGTAACCTTACTGAGCTTGAGAAAGTGAACAAGGAAGGGCTAACCAACCTTGAACTCAAAGTCATCAAAGTTCTCTCCTCTCTTCATATAGAGTTTGAGACTTTGAAAAGGCATGTTGTTGAGACTGTTATTGCGGGAGTTACTAATCCTGTTACTGTTCGTGAGACACGTATTGAGGCTCCTAAACCAAAGGAGTTTTGTGGTGAAAGGAATGCCAAAGACGTTGAGAACCTCTTGTGGCAAATGGATGCTTATTTCGAGCATGTGAACATTACTAGTGAAGCTGCCAAGATTCAGACAACAGCTATGTATTTGAGCGACACTACCATGTTCTACTGGCGGAGGAAAAGGTGGACATAGAGAGAGGGGTCTGTTCCATCGATGATTGGGGGCAGTTCAATGAGGAGTTAAAGCGTTAATTTTATACTCAAAACGTAGTACATGAGGCTCTTCGGAAGTTGAGGGAATTGAAGTAAACTTCCTCCATTCATGACTATGTGAAAAAGTTCACACAACTCACTCTTCAAATCCGAGCCTGACCAATGAAGTATTGTTGTTTTATTTCTTTGATGGTCTCCAAAATTGGGCCAAACAAGAAATTCAAAGGCAACAAGTCAACGATGTTGATGAAGCAATCGTAATGGCTGAATCGCTAACTAATTTTTGTGCCGATGCACTGAAGGGGAGGGACAACCAGAGCAAAAATGTTCCTCCCTAGGTAGTGATATGAGAGGTAACAATCGTAACCAGCCTTTTATTTCCGCAAAAATCATGTTTATCGTAAGAAAGGCATTCCACATCGTGAGGGTTGTTATCTTTGTGGTGAGACTACTCACGCTGCTCGTTATTGTCCGTCGTTTAGTAAATTAAGTGCTATGGTTGCTGCTCAAAAGCAACAAGAGAAGGCTGCGATGCAAACCGGCGGACCGTCCGGGGAGCAAAGTGGACAGGTTGGTGGGGAGGATAATTGGAAGAAAGTGGATGTAGGTTTGTTCAATCACATGGACTTATTTAATCACATGACACTTCCAGCATTGGCTGCCTAGCCAGCTCGTGTAAGGTCGCGCGAATCACTGTTCAGTAATGCCAAGTTGAATGGCAAAGACTTTGGAATTATGGTGGACACCGGTTCAATACATAATTTGTAACGGAGGAAAAGGCCAAGGACCTTTGTTTGAATTATGTTTCCAGCGATACGTTGTTGAAAATCGTCAACGCGCTCCCCACTCCAAGCCCGGTGAAAAAAAAAAGCATAAGAAGAGTCTGATAATGGCCGGTCTATCCATGGTTTCGGTCCTAAAGTCCCCATTGATTTAGGAGGATGGAAGGGGTTGATGGACTTCACTATTGCGCCCATGGATGTGTGTGACATTATTTTGGGGCTGGATTTTTTGTATGAGGTTAGCATGTTTATTTCACCGCGTCTCAACAAACTTCACATCAGCGATGCCGAAGGTTCTTGCGTGGTACCCCTTATTCGTGTACCACGAAATGGAATGCACTTGTTCGCTATGCAGATTGTAAAGGGTTTTAAGAAAGGGGAACCAACCTTTCTTGATCCCCTTGTCTGAGGCGTCAAAAACTCAATTAATGTATTAGTTTTGCCTCCTTATATTTAGCAAGTCCTTTTTTATAATAGGGACGTGATGCTGGAACAACTTCCTCAATGGTTAACACTAGGAAGGGAAGTTGATCACCAAATTGAATTGGTTCCTAGGGCAAAGCCACCTTCCATGACGCCTTACCGCATGGCGCCCCCGAAATCAGAGGAAATTAGAAAGTAACTCAAGGAGCTTCTTGATATTGGACATATTAGGCTGTCTAAGGCGCCATTTGGTGAGCCCATTTTGTTCAAAAAGAAGAAGGAAGGGACGCTACATTTGTGTATTGATTACCGGGCCCTCAACAAGGTCACGATAAAGAACAAATATCCTATTCCTTTGATCGTTGATTTATTTGATAGCTTGGGGCAAGCCAAAGTGTTCACGAAGATGGACTTGAGGAAGGGTTATTACCAAGTCCGAATTGCCGAAGGAGACAAGCCAAAGACGACTTGTGTTACTCGTTATGGAGCCTTTGAGTGGCTGGTCATGCCTTTTGGTTTGACAAACGCTCCAACGACGTTTTGTACCTTGATGAACAAGTTGTTCCATCCCTTTTTCGATCTGTTTGTAGTTATATATTTGGATGATATTGTTGTGTATAACAACAGTATGGAGGAGCATGTCGAGCACTTGTGCCACTACAAAAGGAACCCCAATTACCAACAAAAAAATTTGTTGGTAAATTGATAAAATTGGTTGGCAAATTGAGTTACCAACCAAATGCCAACTAATATTAATCTGTTGGTAAAAGGCTCGTCGGTAAATATTACCAACCGATTTTAATTTGTTGGTAAACTTACCAACCAAAAATCAGTTGGTAAACACCCAAAGATGTTGTTACAAAATTTTGAAACATGGCCCTGAAATTTCCGTTGGTAAATTCACCAACTAATTTTTGGTTAGTATATCGTTAGTACCTTTACTAATGAATTGAAAAGGAGTTAGTAAAATTTTTTTCTTCATTATTCGATTCCATTGGTAATACGTTAGTAATTATAGTAACAAATGTCTGATAGTAAACTTTTCCAGATACATTGATAAGGTTGGCAATTTTAGTAATCGAAAATTTATGTTGGTAATTTACCAATAAATTTTAAATACCTTTT
>NW_006239047.1:772830-774692 GCF_000226075.1 Solanum tuberosum
GTAAATTTTTTTCTTCATTATTCGATTCCATTGGTAATACGTTGGTAATTATAGTAACAAATGTACGATAGTAAACTTTTCCAGATACATTGGTAAGGTTGGCAATTTTAGTAACCGAAAATTTATGTTGGTAATTTACCTAATAATTTAAATACCTTTTTTTGGTTTTCCCACTCCGGGTGTCCGGTAACCACATTGGAACCCGACTAAATCTGGATTCACGCTGGGAAGTCACACATTGGGGAGTAAAGCACTCCCTAACGAAGGAGACTCCGTACCCAAAGGGAATCGAACCTGAGACCTCTTGGTTAAGAATGATGCAGTAATTACCACTCCACCACAACCCTTGTTGGTAATAAATTTTAAATACGTTAGTATGATTATTTATTTTTTCCAATAAATTTACTAATTGATTGTTAGTTTGTGGTAATATATCATTCAAGGCGACTCCGTACCCAAGGGGAATCGAACCTGAGACCTCTAGGTTAGGGATGATGCAGTAATTACCACTCCACCACAACCCTTGTTGGTAATAAATTTTAAATACATTAGTATGATTATTTGTTTTTCTAATAAATTTACTAATTGATTGTTAGTTTGTGGTAATATATCATTCATCCAAAAATATTAATATCAATTTTATAAATCATATTTGAATGAAACAATGCAAAATCTATGATAACAAGTTAAATTAATCTCAATATGACACATATCATTATATCAAAAAAATTAATTTGATCATGTTTACCAAAAATATTGACCAAATCTAAATTTTGGCCAAAACTTATAAAGTTAAAACGCCTAACAGCACAAACTGAAAATGGAAGCCTCAAAACCTGAATCAACCATCCTATTAGATATAAAAATGACCTTCCGAACCTAATCGCGCTGATGGAATTCTTATCAGAGCACGTTTACAAAAAATTTAAGCACAATCAAATTTTGGCCAAAAGTTAAAACGCCTAACGGTACAACTGAATATGAAATGTCAAAATCCAAACCAACCATCCTATAAGACAAAAAATGACCTTCCAGAGCTAACCGCGCTGACGAAATTCAAATTTGAGCATGTTTCCCAAAAAAATTGACCTAATTCAAATTTTAGCCAAAAGTTAAAATTTAAAACGCTTAACGACACAAACTGAAAATAAAAGTCTCAAAACCCAAACCAACCATCCCATGAGACCAAAACTGAACTTATATGGCTAACCGCGGTGATAAAATTTCAATTCGAGCACGATTACCAAAATATTTACTAAATGAAATTTTGGCCAAAACTTAAAAGTTAAAATGCTTAACGACACAAACTAAAAAATGGAACCCTCAAAACCCGAACCCTCTATCTTATTACGTAAAAAACGACCTTCCGCATCTAACTGCACTGACGAAATTCTCATCTGAGCACGTTTATCAAATATATTGACCGAAGTTAAATTTTGGCCAAAATTTATAAATCAAAACACTTAACGGCACACACTAAAAATGAAAGCCTCAAAACCCGAACCAACCATCCTATTAGATAAAAAATGACCTTTGGAGTTAATTACGCTGACGAAATTCTCATCTAAGTACGTTCACAAAAATATTGACCAAAGGCAAATTTTTGGCCAAAAACATTAAAGATTTAAAAACACCTAACGGCACAAACAAAAAACGGAAGCCTCAAAGCTTGAACCAACCTTCCTGTTAGATAAAAAAAATGACCTTTCGAAGCTAGACACTGATAGAGTTCTAATTTGAGCACGTTTACCAAAAATATTGACCAAATCTAAATTTTGGCCAAAACTTAAGTTAAAACGCCTAACAGCACAAACTGAAAATGGAAGCCTCAAAACCTGAACCAACCATCCTATTAGATATAA
>NW_006239047.1:774911-781471 GCF_000226075.1 Solanum tuberosum
TATTGGTTGGCAAGTTTACCAACAAATTACATTTCGTTACTAATTTACCAACACATTTATATTTGGTTGGTAATTTAGCAACACAATCTTGTCATTGGTAAATGTTTGGTTAGTAATTCATTGGTAATATGTTAATAAATTATATAAATAAATTTTTTGTCATATTTACCAACCGATATATACTTCGTTGGTAATATTACCAACAAAAGGTGTGCGTTAGTAATATTTCAGTTGGTAATCCATTTATAGAATGTTGCTAAATTTGACACCATTTTTTCCCGCCGTATTTACCAACTAAAATACTTAGTTAGTAAGATTTTGGTTGGTAATTTGTTAGAATTTCGTTGTTAAGTTTTAAAATATAATTCAGTTAGAAATATGTTGGTAATTTGTTAGTAGAATACTAACCAACTTAAGTTGTTCGTAAAATCTGTTGGCAATTTAGGATTTTTTTGTAGTGTGTAGAGTGTTCAAAGTCTTGCGTTACAAAGATTTGTGCGTGAAGCGAGAAAAATGCAGCTTCGAATAACCCACTGTGTAGTTCCTTGTACACACTATTAGCCACAGTGAAATAAGGATGGACAGCGATAAAGTGGAGGCGATTCGGGATTGGGAGGCTCCAACAAAGGTACCCGAGAATTATGATCCTTTCTTGGCCTCACTAATTATTATCAGTGCTTCATATTTGGCTATTCGGCTATTGTTGCTCCACTCACTGACTTGCTGAAAAAGATTTGGAGTGGGAGTGGTCTGATGAAAATCTTAAGGCAACCATTACCGATGATCCGGTTTTGGCGCTGCCCCATTTCAGTAAGGCATTTGAAATTCACATCGACGCATCTAGTTTTGCTATTGGTGGTTATGCAAGAGGGCCACCCGATAGTGTTTGAGAGCAGAAAATTGAATGATGCCGAAAGGCGCTATTCGACACATGAGATGGCGACGACGGTCGTAGTCCATTGCCTAAGGACTTGGCGTCATTATGTATTGGGTGATCACTTTGTTGGTAAGACAGATAACGTCGCGAAAACTTATTTTCGGTCCAAAAAAAAGTTAACTGCCAAACAAGCACGTTGGCAAGACTCTTTGGCTGAATTTGATTTCACTTTTAAGTACAAGTCGGGCAAGGCTAATGTTGTAGCCGATGCACTTAGTCTCAAGGCTGCTTTGGCTGCTATTGTTAGTTCAACTTGCAGCGATGTTGGTGAGAATATTAAAGAGGGCATGCAGCATGATCCCGTGGCGAAACAACTTCTTGTTTTGGCCCTACAAGGCAAGACGAAGATGTTTTGGGAGGAGAATGGTTTGTTGTACACTAAGGGCAGACTTTTGTACATTCTGAGGTGGGCTAACCTTAGGCGTTCTTTGATCAAGAAAGGTCACGTTACTGCATGGGCTGGTCACCCGAGGCAGAAAAGGACTTTGGCGTTATTGGAGTCCTCTTATTATTCGCCTCAGATGCGAGATGATATTGAAGTTTATGTGTGTACTTGCCTCGTTTGTCAACAAGATAAAGTTGAAACAAAGGTGTCTGACGGCCTGCTTGAACCGCTTCCTGTTGCTGAAAAACCATGGAATAGCGTCACCATGAATTTCATCACATGCTTGCCGAATTCGGAGGGGTTCGGTACTATTATGGTGTTGTTGATCACTTCTCCAAATATATGACATTTACTGCCATGACGGCCAACAGCAAAGCCAAGGAGGCAGCCCGTATGTTTTTGCGAGATCTCGTAAAGCATAGGGGTGTACCCAAACTTATTATTAGTTGTAACACCCCGTATCCTAGATAGACCAGAATGCATATTTTCAGAAGTGCATGTGCCACCTACGGAGGCCATCTATGGATCGTAGGTGGGACCACAGCCCGTGGAACATAGTCTACAGAAAAAAAAAACCCCGACCCACGACCAGGACCTACGGACCGTAGGTTGAACCACGGTCCATGGACCAGGTCCGTGAAACATGGTCCGCAAAACCCATCATCTGAGCCGAACGATGGCTGACCAGGACGGACCATAGGGTGGACCACGGTCCGTGGACCTGGTCCGTCAGTTGGTCCCGACAACTTTTAAGTCACTGTCGTTTTGGTTTTTTCCTTATGCTACGTCGTTTAGACCCTAAATTATGAGGTTTTAGTCAGTTTAAGCCTAGAAACATAATTAGAACTTACCTTAGTCAAAATCATTAATCAAAACATAGAAAATTTAGAAGCGTAAGAAGAGAAAGAGGGAACCAACCCTAGTTCAAGAACGCAACAAGTTCCTCCAGTCCCATCCCCAAAATCGAAAGATTTCCCCGTGAAATTCGTCACCAGGTATGTGGAATTTTCACTAGTAAGTTCCTTTCACCCATTAGGTCCCTAGTTTTTAGTTAGTTTCTTGATTCCCTCCAAATCATATTAGTATGTTAATATTTAGTGTACTGCATGAATTTCAGAACCCTAGCTATGTAGTTCTTTAGTTCTTGAATTACACATACTAGGCTAGATATTTTAGTTATTTCATATATAGATGCCTCAGTCTTAAATGTGTCATTATTAGTTATTTATACACATTCTCAGTCTGCATGTCATTTTGATGTATCCAGTATATCACAGTAATTCAGTCATACTGTGTTAATCACTTAATCCATTGGGAGTAGTATAATATCGAGTTGGACTAGGGTCAGTTACCCATACAGTCCCAGAACTACGAGCCACGTAGGTTGTAAGTCCCCTCTGTGGGCATTATTTTAGTAATCACGCCAGCATGCCTCTATACCTTTGGCCGGGTGTATTGGGTCCTCTCCATGGGGCGTATACATCAGACTACACATTTAGCTCATGTGGATTTATTATTGGTTATTAGTAGCTCCCACAGTTCAGTCAGATTTCATTGCATTGACCACATTTCAGTATAGTTCAGTATTCAGTCTCAGCATGTTATAATTTGGTCATTGCATTTAGTTAGCTCAGTATCTATATCATGTTCAGATTATGCTCTTGCTTTATTGTTTGTTCAGTTTATATGTTTATTTCAGCTTTACTCTATCATGCATGCTCAGTACCTTTCAAGTACTGACGCATACTCAGTGCTATATCTTTTTGTGATGTAGGTTCAGATTCTCAACATCCAGATCACCCTTAGATCGGTTCCCGATCTCCAGTTCAGCAACATCAGTGGTGAGTCTTCATTCTTCGAGGACAACAGTCATGTTATCATTTTATTATTTCAGTCTTGTAGTTTCAGTTTTGCTAGACTTAGCTGGGGCGTGTCCCAACACTTCTAGTTAGTTAGTGGCTATTATCAGACATAGTTAGATTCAGCTTAGTATTTAAGTTTGATGTTTCTTTTGTATAAAACTCTCAGATTATATATTCAGTTTTAGTATATGGTTATTTCCCAGCATTTCAGATTTACTTATTATTAGCTTCCGCAACAGATTTATTTCTCAGTTTATCTTTAGTATGCTCATGATTATGCCAGCAGAGTTAGATTGGGGTCACTTGTGATCCTAGGTCCCGTGTCTGCGTCTCAGGGGTAGCTCGGGGTGTGACAAACTTGGTATCAGAGCCCTAGGTTTAACAGTCCTAAGAAGTCTGAAAAGCCGCACTAAGTAGAGTCCTTTTCATAGGTGTGAAGTGCACCACATCTAATGAGAGGGAGGCTACAAAGTGTTTTAGGAAAACTTTTCATTTTCTTGTTAATCTTATCGTGCATAAGGTATGATCTAATTCCATTCTAACTTGACGTTCTACGTTTCAGTGATCATGCCTCCTCGTAGAGCTAACGCCAGGAATGCAAACGCAGCTCCTCCAGTCCTAGATCAAGAAGTTTTGAATGCTGAATTCTGGAACGCCATTCAAAAGTTGGCTCAGAGCGTTGCCAACCAGAACAATCAGCAGGCTCCATCTCTGGCAAACACTAATGTTGGGTCGGCAGCAGCTAGAGTGCGAGACTTTGTTAGGATGAATCTGCCAGAGTTCTTAGGATCGAAGATTGGAGAAGATCCCCAAACCTTCATTGATGAGGTCAAGAAGATCTTTGAAGTGATGCAGGTAACTAGGAATGATCAGGTTGAGTTAGCATCTTACCAACTTAAGGATGTAGCTCATATCTGGTATACTCAGTGGAAGGAGAACAGGGGTACAGATGCAGCTCCTATCATTTGGGATTGCTTTAGTGAGATCTTTCTGGACAAGTTTTTCCCAAGAGAACTTAGGGAGGCGAAAGCTCAGGAATTTATGAACTTGAGGCAAGGTAACATGACAGTCCAAGAGTATGGGCTCAAGTTTACCCAACTCTCCAGGTATGCTCCTCACATGGTTGCTAATTCCAGGGCTCAGATGAATAAGTTTCTATATGGAGTGTCAGACTTGGTGAAGACAAAGTGTAGAAATGCGATGTTGCTGGAAAATATGAGCATCTCTAGGCTCATGACTCATGCTCAGCAGGTCGAGGGTAATAAGCTTAGAGAACAGGCTAAGGAGAACAAGAAGGCTAGGACTGGAAACTATGACTACTCTCAGCAGAAATTGGGTGGTGGAAATCGCTCGTAGGGTCAGCAGAAATTTTCAACTCCAGTACCCTTACCAGCTAGTTTTCCATCCTCCACATTCAAACAAGATAAAAAAGGTAGGGCATCAGGCTCTAAGTTTCAGGAAAGTAGTTCAGGAACCAAAACCTACCCAACTTGCCCTAAATGAGGTAAGAACCATCCGGGCGAGTGCCTTGCAGGAGAGGAAGGATGCTTTGGGTGTGGTCAGTCTGGTCACAGGTTGAGGGATTGTCCTTCTAAATCGGGTCAAGGAGGCAATGCTAATCGAGCCTAGTCTACAACTTCAGCAGCACCAACATGTCGCCCGACTCAACAGGGTAACTCATCTGGTACAGGTGGCGGCCAACGCCAAAATAGGTTGTATGCTCTCTAGGCTCGCCAGGATCAAGAATATTCTCCTGTTGTAGTCACTGGTACATTACGAGTCTTTGATCTTAATGTTTATGCATTGTTAAATCCAAGGGCTACATTGTCTTTTGTAACTCCTTATATAGAGGTCAAATTAGTATTAGCCCAGAAACTCTCTAAGAACCCTTCTAAGTATCTACTCTAGTCCGTGACCCAGTTATAGCAAGACGGGTATACAGAAATTGCCTGTCACAGTCTCTCAGAAAGTCACCTCAGCAGATCTTGTAGAGTTAGAAATGGTAGACTTCGATGTCATTCTAGGAATGGATTGGTTACATTCCTGTTATTCCTCAGTCGATTGTAGAACTAGGATTGTTCGTTTTTAGTTTCCAGACGAACCAATCTTAGAATGGAAGGGTAGTAGCTTAGAACCTATGGGTCGATTCATTTCTTACCTTAAGGCCAAAAAGATGATCTCTAAGGTTTATCTCTATCATCTAGTTCAGGTTAAGAATTCAAGCTCCAAAACCCTAACTCTTGAGTCAGTTCCAGTGGTTAGTGAGTTCCCAGAAGCATTTCCAAAAGATCTTCCGGGAGTTCCTCCCGAAAAGGAAATCAACTTTGGAATTGATCTCCTTCCAGATACCCAGGCTATCTCTATTCCTCCTTACAGAATGGCTCCAGGTGAGCATAAGGAATTGAAGGAGTAGTTGAAAGACCTTCTAGATAAGGGCTTTATCAGACCTAGTATTTCGCCATGAGGTGCACCAGCGTTGTTCGTAAAAAAGAAAGATGGTTCTCTCAGAATGTGCATTGACTATAGGCAGTTGAACAATGTCACAATCAAGAATAAGTATCCCATCCCCAGATTGATGACTTGTTTGACCAACTTTAGGGTGCTAGTCATTTCTCAAAGATAGACCTCAGATCGGGTTATCATCAGCTTAAAGTAAGAGATAGTGACATTTCGAAGATAGCCTTCAGAACTCGGTATGGTCATTATAAATTTATAGTTATTTCATTTGGACTAACCAATTCTCCTGCAGCTTTCATGGACTTGCTAAACAGAGTGTTCAAGCAGTAGTTGGACTTGTTCGTTATCATCTTTATTGATGATATCCTCATTTACACTAGAAATGAGGAAGAACATGCAAGTCATTTGAGAGTTGTTCTGCAAACTCTCAAAGATCGCCAGTTATTCACCAAATTTAACAAGTGCGAGTTTTGGTTACAATCAGTTACTTTCCTTGGGCATATAATATCTAGTGAAGGGATCCGAGTGGATTCCCAGAAAATAGAAGCAGTGAAACAATGGCCCAGACCTACCTCTCCCACAGATATCAAAAGTTTTTTGGGTCTAGTAGGTTATTACAGAAGGTTCGTGGAAGGATTTTCATCCATAGCCTTTCCATTGACTAGGTTGACTCAGAAAAAGGTTAAGTTTCAGTGGTCAAATGATTGTGAGAAGAGCTTCGCTGTGTGAGAAGAGCTTCTCAGAACTAAAAACTAGGTTAACTACAACTCCTGTTTTGACTCTACCAGAGGGTTCCGACGGTTATGTGATTTATTGTGATGCGTCCAGAGTCGGCCTAGGTTGTGTATTGATGAAGCGAGGTAAGGTTATAGCTTATGCTTCCAGACAGCTTAAGGTGCATGAGAATAATTATCCAACA
>NW_006239047.1:781774-782876 GCF_000226075.1 Solanum tuberosum
CTAGCAAATGATGTTCACAGACTTGCTCGCCTAGGAGTTTGTCTTATGAGCATATCAGATGGTAGTGTAACTGTTTAGAATGGGGCATAATCTTCATTAGTAGTGGAGGTTAAGGAAAAGCAAGATAGTGATCTGATATTGCTCGAACTCAAGGGTGGAGTTCATCAACAGAGAGTTGAGGTTTTCTCCCAAGGGGGAGATGGTGTGCTTCGTTACCAGGGTCGATTATGTGTTCCTAATGTGGGCGAGTTGAGACAACGTTATTCTTGTAGAGGCCCATAAATCCAGATATTCTATACATCTAGGCACCACTAAGATGTAACGTGTTATGCGGGAAGTCTATTAATGGAATGGTATGCAAAGAGTTATAGCAGATTTAGTGGCTAAGTGCCCCAATTGCCAGCAGGTCAAGGTAGAACATCAGAAACCAGGAGGTATGACTTAAGAGATTGACATTCCTACTTGGAAGTGGGAAGTGATCAACATGGACTTCATCACAGGCTTACCTCGTACTCGCAGACAGCATGACTCCATATAGGTGATAGTTGACAGAGTTACTAAGTTTTCTTGCTTTTTGGCGGTCAAGACTACAGATTTGACGGAGGACTACGCCAAGCTTTATATTAATGAGACTGTGAGGATGCATCGGGTTCATTTTTCTATCATCTCAGCTAGAGGTCCTGAGTTTACCTCTCATTTCTGGAATTCATTTCAGAAAGGTCTTGGTACTCAGATTAATCTTAGCACAACATTTCATCCACAGACGAATGGTCAGGCAGCGCGTACCATTCAGACCTTAAAGGACATGTTGAGAGCTTGTGTGATCGATTTAAATGGTAGTTGGGATGATCACCTTCCTTTTATAGAGTTCGCCTACAACAATAGTTACCATTCTAGCTTTAAGATGGCCCCTTATGAGGCATTGTATGGGCGTAGATGCAGATCTCCTGTTGGTTTGTTTGAAGTAGGTGAAACAACCTTGATAGGGCCAAATTCAGTTCAAGATGCTATGGAGAAAGTGCAACTCATTATAGATAGACTTAAGACAGCCCCGAGTTGCCAAAAGTCTTATACAAATGTAAGGAGAAGGGAACTAGAGTTC
>NW_006239047.1:782900-784718 GCF_000226075.1 Solanum tuberosum
TCACCTATGAAGGGGGTGATGAGATTTGGCAAGAAAGGGAAACTCAGTCCGAAATACATAAGCCCTTACCATATCTTGAAAAGGATTGGTAAAGTGGCTTATGAGCTAGAGTTGCAAGTAGATTTAGCAGAAGTGCATCCAGTCTTTCACATTTCACTATTGAAGAACTGTGTGGGTGATCTAGCATCTGTGGTGCCATTAAAGAGTGTGGCTGTAAAAGATAGTCTTTCTTATGAGGATGTACCAGTTGAGTTTTTTGATCGTTATGTTACAAGGTTGAGAAACAAAGAAGTCGCTTCAGTCAAGGTTTTGTGGAGGAGTCAGTCCGTAGAGGGAGCTACTTGGGAAGAAAAAGCAGCCATGACGTCCAAGTACCCTCACCACTTTCCTTCCGATTCCACTCCAGCTTGAGGTAATAGTTCATCTTCATTTTTTCAGTCATTCATGCGTAGATTCAGTCTTAGTAGAATGTTCCTTCAGTTTGTACTTGCATTTTCAGCGTATTTGCATGTTTTGGAACTCAGTTCACTCATAAACCAGTTTTCAGTGTTTAGTGGTAGGGTTAGCTGCTCTTTCCCTCCATTCCAGCTATTTAGTCTCCATTCGAGGATGAATGTTCCCAAGGGGGAGATAATGTAACACCTCGTATCCTAGATAGACCAGACTGCAGATTTCCAAAAGTGCAGGTACCACCCACAGAGGCCACCTACGGATCGAAGGTTGGACCATGGTCCGTGGAAGGTGGTCCACAGAAGAAAAAAAAACTAGAAAACCTTAATCGTAGGTGAGACCACGGCCCGTGAACCAGGTGCGTAGAATGTGGCCCACAAAAAAAAAACCCCGACCCACGGCCAGGACCTATGGAACGTAGGTTGAACCACGGTCCGTGGACCAAGTACGTGAAACGTGGTCCGTAGAACCCATCATCTGAGTCGAACGATGGCTGACCAGGATGGACCGTAGGGTGGACCGTGGTTCGTGGACCTGGTCCGTCGGTTGGTCCCGATAGCTTTTAAGTCAGGGTCATTTTGGTCTTTTTCCCTATGCGTTGGACTCCTAAACTACATCGTTTAGACCCTAAATTATGAGGTTTTAGTCAATTTAAGACCGGAAACATAACTAGAACTTACTTGAGTCAAAATCAATAATCAAAAGTTAGAAAATTTAGAAGCGTAAGAAGAGAAAGACACGAACAACCCTAGTTCAAGAACGCAACAAGTTTTCTCCATTTCCAGCCCCGAGATCGAAAGATTTCTCCGTGGAATTCATCACCAAGTATGTGGGATTTCACTAGTGGGTTCCTTTCACCTAATAGGTCTCTAGTTTTCAGTCAGTTTCTTGATTCCCTTATTATGACTAGACCTAGGGTTTCTTGAATGTTAGAATTATTGGGTTCTTAGCTGTTAGAATGATCCAAATCAAATTAGTATGTTAATATTCAGTCTATTGCTTGAATTTCAGAACCCTAGCTATGTAGTTCTTTAGTTATTGAATTACACATGCTAGGCTAGATATTTCAGTTATTTCATATATACATGCCTCAGTCTTAAATGTGTCATTATTAGCTATTTATGCGCATTCTCAGTTTGCATGTCATTTTGAGCTATCCAATATATCACAATAATTCAGTCATAATATGTTAATCACTTAATCCATTGGGAGTAGTATAATACCGAGTTGGACTAGGGTCAGTCACCCATGTAGTCCCAGAACTACGAGCCACGTAGGTTGTAAGTCCCCTATGTGGGAATCATTTTAGTGATCACGCCAGCATGCCTCTATACCTTTGGCCGAGTGTATTGGGTTCTCTCGATGGGG
>NW_006239047.1:784867-795512 GCF_000226075.1 Solanum tuberosum
TCAGTATTCAGTCTCAGCATGTTATAATTTGGTCATTGCATTCAGTTAGCTCAGTATCTATATCATGTTTAGATTATGCTCTTGCTTTATTGCTTGTTCAGTTATATGTTTATTTCAGCTTTACTCTATCCTGCATGCTCAGTACCTTTCAAGTACTGACGCATACTTTGCGCTACATCTTCTCGTGATGTAGGTTCAGGTTCTCAGCATCCAGATCACGCTTAGATCGGTTCCCGATCTCCAGTTCAGCAGCATCAGTGGTGAGTCCTTATTCTTTGAGGACAACATTCATGTTCTCTTTTCATTATTTCACTCTTTTAGTTTCAGGTTTGCTAGACTTAGCTGGGGCATGTCCTAGAACTTCTAGTCAGTTAAAGGTTATTTTCAGACATAGTTAGATTTAACTTAGTATTTGAGTTTGATGTTTCTTTTGTATTAAACTCTTAGATTTGATATTCAGTTTTAGTATATGGGTATTCCCATCATTTCAGATTTACTTATTATTAGATTCCGCAACAGTTTTATTTCTTAGTTTATCTTTAGTATACTCGTGATTATGCCAGCAGGGTTAGCTTGGGGTCACTTTTGATCCTAGGTCCCATGTCCACGTCTCGGGGGTAGCTCGGTGCATGACATTAGTGATCGCGATCCTTGATTCACTCGTGCATTTGGAGTGTTATTTGCGGCACTGTTGCTGGACACTACCCAATTCTCTTATAATATTCACTGAAGCGAGGTGATGGGGAGAAGTATATTTGAATTGGCTACTGGGCAGCAGCCCAATACGCCATAATCCTTGCCCATCGACGCCGACTTGAAGAGTCCGAGTGTTTATCACATGTCGCAAGCCTGGGAGGAACAAGTTTATCTTGCAAGGACATATCTTAATAAGGCAGCCCGGAAGATGAAAAAGTTTGCTAATCGAAAGTGGCGACCAGTCAACTATTGAATTGGGGATAGATTTATGATAAAACTTAATCCTAGGCAATTCAAGTCGATGCGGAATGTGAATCAAAGTTTGCTTCGTCGGTACAGGGTCCTTTTGAGATTATTGCTAAGGCGGACAAAATTTCATATAAGGTTGAGATGGCCCATCATTTGAAATTACATCCGGTCTTCCACGCTAGACAATTAAAATCATACTTTGAAGACGTGTAACACAAGGAGCGGGGGCAGTCCGATCGAGCTCAAATTTGTATTACTCTACTAGCCATGGACAAGAAGATTGAGGCAATTATCGATCATCAATAAGTCTGTGGAAAAGGCTGGAATAATTCGAGCGCACAATTCCTTGTTCATTGGAAAGGAACAACACCGGAGGAGGCAACGTGGGAGAAGTATGAGGACTTATGGCAGTTCCGCGATAAAGTCCATAATTATTTGCATTTGTGTGGCACCGGGATCATCACCAAATTACATGGGGGATCTTGTGCCTCCCCGAAAGAAGTTACATTAATTTCCAGTGTTTCTAGGAGCGGGCAGATTCATATTGCGGTTCAACGAATCTCGAACGTCGCGTCAATTGTCAACCAGCCTTAGGAGATTACTTGGAGAGTTTTGGGGAGCAATTAATACCCTTTACTAGCAGCCAAAACGGAACCCAAGGGCAGATACAAAGTTGATTTGTGAAAGGGACCTTTTTGCTATTTATGGAAATGAAGGACCATCTTTTCTCACCAACTTTTATATTTTTGTAAAGACACTCATTTTAGTCTTTTAATCTTGGGACCTTGCTCCCCTTCATTTTTAGGATTTATTTTCATATTGTATAAGACTATGTAAGTAGTTCACTTGTATGGGGAACACTTAGAAAAATATAAAAGAAAATTGGCACTTGCCTCCCAAAAATTGATCTCTATTTTGCCTTCTTGTTGGATGTTTGTTTGTGGACTGTTTGTGGCTTCTTGCTTTTGCACTTTAGTGATAATTTGTTGTTAGGACTAAGCTTAAGTGGTGTTGTGCAAGCCCAGCTTGGCTGTCCCATGAGTCCTTAGAAAATAGGCCCGTGACACCTTTCCTCCATAGGGTTCCTAATTCTCCAAATATACAAGTTAGAATTCTCCAATTGAAGTTAGGGTTTTATTCAATCTAATCGGTTCTTTTGAATTATTATTCAAATGATTGTTTTCTATTTGTTTATGCATGAATTGCAGTAATTACATATTTTTAAGTTGAATTCACATGAACCCATGCATGATCTATTATTTCTAGGCTATGATCCTATGATGAAGATTATGAACTATCAAAGATAAATTTATGAAGATATGCATGTTTCTATATGAAATTTGTAAATTATTTTGAGGTTGCTCTGAGAGTAAAGCATCGATGTTGTTGTTGATGTTGTAAAAGGATTTATGACATACTACTCAAAATATGATTGTGAAATGGTATTTCTCACATAAAGGATGCATAAGGTTGAAAGGTTTTCTCAACTAAGTTGAATCAAGATGAAGGAGCTATTCTAGTTGAACTCTAGATTGAATTTACTACTTAATTGTGCCTTTCCATGGATAATAAGACAATTTAAGATTAAGGACTATTTCATGGGATTTATGCTTAGCACCGAGAGGACTCGCGACAATTACCCATGTCCCATAACCATGTGCCACCATAGGTTTGACTTAGAGAGACATTAGCTAGTTGATCAAATTTAGCTCAATTTTATGGTTCTTACCTTGGAATGTAAGTCATCTCTTTCCGGTGTGGGATAAACAACAGATTCCATGTTATAGATCACAAGGTCTATGTCAGTTAAAGGTAAGATTCACACAATAATGAACTAAGGTTGCTTTCTTAAGTATCTCACAAGTGTTTTATAAGATGTTTAGCTTGCTTTGACCATGATTATGACTTGTGTTTTCTAAGATGTTATTTTATGCTTTATCTTGGTCATTGCATGTTATGTAAAGTCTCTTTTAGCATGATTTCATAACTCTTATGCTTTACTATCATACTTGGTACATTCCATTTACTAATACATACTTGTGCCTATATTGTTTCACTAATGTACGGTCTGACACTCCTATTCCCCATACTCGTGTCTAGTTGATTGGTTTGCGCTTCAAAGATTGGTGAGTCCTCATTATTCGGGGGCCAAGATTATTTTTTTGCTTTCATGTCATTTTCGTTATCAGATTTTGTATGTGATGTATGGGTTACGTCCCAAGCACTTCTTCGATGTAATAGATGGTTTTGAGACTTGTGTTTAAACTTACGCTTTTGTCAAACTTTTATATATGAAATGCTACTTTTAAAACCTTTATTTCTATTATCTTGTATGATGTATGCAAAGTGACTTGTGTAGGGCCTCTCGAGGTTGTATACTCCATGTTACGCGTAGGGTCTACTTTGAGGCGTGACATACATAGTATTGCATATCATATTTAAATCTGCTGTGTTATCATACCTATGTTTTTATGCATTTCTTCATACTTTGTGCATTCACAATACTAAAGCATATTTGTGTCTATATTGTCTCAAAATATAGGGTCTGACACTACTCCTCCCACTCGTGACTAGCTTGGATTGTTCTACTAGTACCGTGAATTGGTGAGTCCTTATGTTTTGAGGACAAGACCATTGATACTTTATTTGATTTTTTGTCTTTTAGTTTCAGACTTGTACATGGTGTATGAATTATGTACCAACCCTTCTTATTATTTTACAAAGGTTTGTATTAGAATTAGTTGTGTTCTGCATATCTCTTATGTACTCTATTTATTTCATTTTTAGATCATTCTATAATTTTAGACGTGTATTGATTACATCTCTTCAATTTTGTTTTATTATTTTTAAAACAGAAACACTAAAGAAACTGATTTAAAGAATAAAAAATAGAGTGTACTTATGAAATTCCAGCTCTATATTAATTTACAGAAGATGTGAATTTATACAAAGAAAAACCTAACCATTTCCTATCTAGTAGCCACTTACAAAGTGGATGTTAAAACTAAATAAGAACATGTACCACTAACAGCCATAAAAGAGGCTAGGCCACTAACTTCAGAAAGTTGAGCAACTAAAGTTGACCAAGTCTAGCAAAAAATTAGGAAGTACTAGACTGAAATGAGTAAAAAACAGTAAAAATAATAAGCTGGAAAAAATGTCAATTGTCTAACACTCCTCCTTGGCATTTTTGTGGCAAACACCAATTCTTTGCCTCAGATCTTCAAACCTTTCTTTTGGCAATGACTTAGTGAAAATGCCAGCTAGATGGTTCTCAGATGAACAATTAACAAGCAATACTTCATTAGATTATTGGACTTCTCTAAGAAAATGAAACTTGATCTTGATATGCTTAGTTCGGCAATGAAACACTGGATTTTTTCAGATTGAAACTGTTGAACTGTTGTCACACATGATCTTGGTAGCTTTTGTTTGTTCATGGCCCAAGTCCTTCAACATTTTCCTTAGCCAGATAGCTTGATTCATAGAAGATGCAGCAGCTATGTACTCAGCTTCTGCTGTTGATTAAGTTGTACTTTCTTGTTTCCTAGAGCTCCAACTAAAACAACTTGAACCCAAATAGAAACAATATCCAGAGGTGCTTCTGGAATCGTTAACTCTGTCACCCAAATCACTATCAGAGTACCGATCAGGTTCATAGTTACTTCGGCAGATGTCGGGAAAAAAGTTCCAAACTTGTTGGTTCCTTTAATATACCTTAACACTCTTTTAGCCGCTGTGAAGTGTGTTTCTCTAGGCGAATGCATAAACTTAGAGAGCAAACTTATAACAAATAGAATGTCAGGTCTGCTTGCGGTAAGATATAGAAGATTGCCAATTAAGCTTCTATACATACTATCATCCACTTTTTCGGAATCCTCATCCTTGCCAAGCTTCACACCTGTAGAGATTGGAGTACTTGCAGGTTTGCAATCTTGCATTTTAAACCTTTTTAGAATATCCGAAATGTATTTCTGTTGTCATATGAAAATTCCATCACTAGATTGCAACACTTCCATGCCAAGGAAGTACTTCATGACCCAAGATTAGTCATTTCATCCTTGAACCTTTGGATTAGTTCAATTTTGCTTCCTGTCACAAGCATGCCACCCACACAAATTGAGACAATTAAGGACTCACCTGCAGTGACTTTCACATACAAAGTAAATTCACTTTGACTTCTACTAAAGCCAAGTTGGATGAGATGATTGTCCATCCTCTCATACCATGCACTTGGGGCTAGTTTTAGGCCATACAAGGCCTTCGTTGAAAGATAAACTTGATCCTCTTTTCCAGGAATTGAGAAACCATCATATTGCTCTACATAGATCTCTTTAGCAAGAAAACCATTCAAAAAAGCCTATTTGACATCAAGTTGATGAATCTGCCAGGAACTACGAGTTGCAAATGCAAGAATAAGCTTGATTGTGTCATACCTTGCTACAAGAGCAAGTGTTTCCTGGTAATCCACAACATATTGTTGTGCATATCTCTTCACCACCAATCTAGCCTTATGTTTGCAAATTGTTCCATCAGGATGGAGTTTTGTCTTAAAAATCCAGTTTACGCCAATCACCTAGTGATTTCTAGGTCTGTCAACAAGCTGCCACGTTTCGTTCTTCTCGATCATGTCTTGTTCATCTTGTATAGCTCTCCTCCATGCCTGAGAGTCTTGTACTTTAGCATAGCTTCTTGGTTCAGAGGTAACCAAGTTACACCACTGATAGACATCTTTTAAGGTTCGAGTTCCTCTCACTAGTACATCATCCACTAGTTCATCTTCTTAAAGTTGAGGCTCCTCTTTTGAAAATAAATTAGAATAAGAGGTCTTTTGATTTTTCCAATCCCAACCAGCAGCTTCATCAAACTTCACTTCTCGGTTGAGGATTAGTTTTTCTGATTTCAAACAGAAAATCTTGTAACCTTTGGATGAACTATAGCCTATAAATATGCCTTTATGAGCCTTGTTGTCCAGCTTATTCCTCTTTGTTTCTGGAACTCGATAATAACATATACACCCAAAGATTCTGAGATGGTGTACTGATGGTTTGTTCCCACACCAAGCTTCATATGGAGTCATGTCCTGCAAGGCATTAGTAGGCAATTTGTTCAGCAAATATACAGAGGTATTGACTGCCTCCGCCCAAAACTGATTTGGGATCTTTCTTTCTAGCAAAAGACATTTGGCCATCTCTATTACTGTCATGTTCTTCCTTTCAGACACGCCATTTTGTTGTGGAGTGTATGGTAATGTCAATTGGCATTCAATACTTGTGCTATTACAAAACTCCACAAACTGAGAAGAAGTATATTCTCCTCCATTTTTAGACCTTAAATCCTAAATACTAAGATTACATTGATTTTCTACTAAAACTTTAAATTGTTTAGAAACATCAAAGACTTCACTCTTCATTCTAATGAAATAGACCCAACACATTCTGGTGTAGTCATTAATAAAAGGGAGAAAGTATTTGTTACCACTCAATGAATCTATTTCCATTGGGCCGCAAACATCCGTATGAATGAGCTGAAGTTTCTGGTGAGCTCTCCTTACTTGTTTTGCTTGAAATGGCAATTTTGTTTGCTTTCCCAGTTGGCAAGTTTCACAAACTTGAGCACTATAAAGAAATTCAGGCATATTTTCCACTAGCTCCTTCTTTTTCATCTCTGCGATGTTTCTCAGATTGAAGTGACCAAACATTTTGTGCCATAGGTTTGTACATGCTTGTGAATTAATAGTGTGAGCCTGCTCAGTCATTTTCTCCCAATCAACTGAAAACATTTTGTTGCTCATCTTGACATAAAATAATTCAACTCCAGAAGGGTTAGAAACAACACATTCACAATTCTTAAAATGTAGAGTATAATTATTTTCAAGCATTTTTTCAACGCTCAACAAATTTTGACTCATATCAGGTGTGTACAAAACATCAGGGATAGTTTTGATACCTGATATTGTTGAGATAGACACCGTACCTCTGTCTTTGACTTCTACTACCTCACTGTTTCCCACTTTTACTTTAGATTTGTAGGTACGATGAAGGAATTTGAATATTTCAGCATCATTGGACAAGTGACGTGTGTAACCACTATCAAGAAGCTATGAATCATAGGATTCATTGATTGAAAATTATAAAACTGCAGAGAGTTGCTCTTTATGTGCATCTTCAACTTCTGCTACTTGTGCTTGCAAAGCACCAGAGGCCTTTACTCTTGATTTCAGACCTTGGATATGTGCCCCATCTACTTACAGTTGTCGCATATAGCATCGACTCTCCACCAACAGTACTTCTCCAGATGTGTAGTTCTTTTACAATGTTTGCACGGAGGGAACTTCTACTTCACATCTCCATTATTGTTTCCCCCATCATGCTTGCCCTTATTCTTTTGGTTGAACTGTTGCTTTCCTTTACCAAATATTTTCTTTTGTACAGAGAAAGCTCCTTCAGTAAACTTGTCCCGTCTCATAGTCCTCATTTGCTCTTGTGCTTGAAGAGCACTCCTTAGTTCACCTAATGAAAGTTTGCTCAACTCCTTGGATTCTTCAAGAGAGGAAATCTTAGATTCAAACCTGTCACAAATAGTCACAAGAACTTTCTCCACCATTCGTTTGTTTGTAAATTCTTCACCAAGAAGTCTACTATTATTAACAATTAAGAAGGTTCGATCAGCATACTTACTTATTGTTTCATCCTCCTGCTTTTTCAAGGACTCAAACTCTCTATTCAGGTTCAACACTTGCATTTGACGTGTTTTATCGCTGCCTTGATATTGTTTTTTCAACCTATCCCAAGCCTCTTTTGCTATTTTGCAAGACATGATTCTGTAAAACACATAATCTGCCACAGCATTCTGCATATGCGACTTGGCTTTAGATTTATTTCCTTCTCTTCGTTTTTGGATTTGATTTGACCAAGGTAGGATTTGCTGGTAGAGCAGCAACTGGTTTTATCTTCCGTCACAGTTTCCCAAAGTTCATAGGCTTCCAGAAAAGCTTGCATCTTCACATACCAGATTTGGTAATTTTCACCGGTGAAAGTGAATGGTGGATTTAAAGGTATATTGTTGGATGCCATTTCTGTTGTAGGTTAAAACTTTTTGGTGTTGTAAGATCAACTAGAGGCTCTGATACCACTGTTAAAACAGAAACACTAAAGAAACTGATTTGAAGAATAAAAAATAGAGTGAACTTATGAAATTCCAGTTATATATTAATTTGCAGAAGATGTGAATTTATACAAAGAAAAACCTAACTATTTCCTATCTAGTAGCCACTTACAAAGTAGATGTTAAAACTAAATAAGAACATGTGCCACTAACAACCATAAAAGAGGCCACTAACTTTAGAAAGTTGAGCAACTAAAGTTGACCAAGTTTAGCTAAACATTAGGAAGCACTAGACTGAAATAAGTAAAAAACAGTAAAAATATTAAGCTGGAAAAAATGCCTAAAAATTATGTCATGGTTATGTCAAGTGGCTCGTTTAAGGTCTTTCAAGATCCTTTCCTCCATGTAAACCTAAGGGGTACTTTGGGTCGTGACAGTAGCATGCAAAATTGGTAAGTAATTTATCTCCTAAGTAGATGAATTTCACCATGCAACATGATTAGTCTACTAGTGTATGTTTTACTAAACCTTATCTTTGATCCCAACTTAGCTATCCCAGAGTAAGTTCAAGTTATTATATGAGACTTGATAACCTCAAATCTTTGTTTTATAATCCCTTTTCTCATTTGTTACCTTCTTGGTAAGGAAAGTAGGAAGAATGCATGATCTAACATTGGTCACCGTAAAAAAACAATTGAAGTTAAGAGAAATATAATGCATGCATGCACATCATTCAAGAATTAGTATTTATTATGTGTATGTTGTCAATCTCTCATGGTTCCCATACACCTTGTTATGGATTTAGCTACTCATAATTATTTGATCACAATTCAAAATAATTTGGTGAAAAGATTTCATGCACTTACAATACGAATATTGATAATCAAAATGCTTAATTGATTTGCAAAGTAAAAAAACAAAGATGAATGTGTAATTAAAAACCCAAGAATTCAAGAAATAAAGACAAAAGTAGTTTACTAAATCATTCTCAAACTTAAAAGCAACGTAACATCATAAATAAAACCTAGAAAATGTACTAGGAGACATACAAAACCCAATCCAAACTATTCTGGGTAAAATGAAATTTAGCAGCTTTTGCGACGTCAGGTGTAGACATTGGTTCCCTTTATGGCTTGTGAAGTCTTCTCGTGGATGGCAGTGAATGCTTAGTTCTCAGGTTGATTTGCACGGATGAGATTTACTTTCAGTGGACTGTTCTACGACCCGTCCTGTTCCATCAAGGTTTCAAGACTCCAATTTTCAAACTTTCCAAATCTCATCTATGGGCACTTGTGTACGGCCTGACATGTGCACTCATAGTTTTGAAGTCCACTTTTTTTTAGATCTTCAGTACTTATTCTATGACCTTGATTCTATAAATTGTACAGCCATTTACAACCCATACCGGTGGCTCATAATTCTCAAACTTTATTTCCCATCCTTTGATGATCCATCTATGATACCATCTACGACTCATGGTTCAGACTATGGCTCGTAGAATGACTTGTAAATAACCAAAACATCACTTTTACACCTGACTTCTGTCCTTTAGCTACCAAAAACATGTTTTCCTAAAAAACAATGAAAAAAAATCATCACATCTACTAACATGCGCTAAAAGACTTACAAAAATCCTATGTTTTTAAGCATTACAAGTGCCATAAATCCACGACACATCAACACCCTCAAATTAAAATCATTACTTGTTATCAAGTGACTGATACAACTATCACATTACGACACCTAGAAAACGAAGATCAAGAACCTATGGAAATCATATGGATTTTACAATAATGGCACCCTCCTCTCTCTATCAACAACCAGTGCATAATCTTCTTTTCTTTGGCAAACACATTTGTATCAATAAATGACATAATCATACAAACAAATAAGGTGACACACACAATCTAAAATCACATAGATAATAAATTCTCAACAGTGCTAATTGTGCCCTCACCAGAAAGAAGTCCCTTTTTCACACCATATGATGATTTTCAAGAACAGGTTCTACGTACATAGTCACTCTCATTAAAGAAATTTGAGCCATGCATGCATAATACCATAGGTTCGCCCTTATTTTCTGTGCTTTGACTCTAACACAGTAGAATTAGGATCACTATAGGACTTTACATGACTTGTAACTTAGGCTCGAGGACGGGTATGATATATTTGTAATGTCACGCCCCAAACTCAAGGGGCGCAACTGACTCCTAAATCCAAAACTCAGGCCCGAGCCGACCCTGCTGAACCATTTGCTACTAGCGCATGGCAGTCACATGCAATTAAGAAAACAAACAAGTATAACTCGGCTTAAAACTAAGCCCTCGGCCGGCAAAGCCCCTGTCAACAGATCTACAAAGAACCAGCTACTCCCAAGAGTTCATATAAAGAAACATCCAACTAGCACAGAAGTCCTGATTGGGCCATCGAGGCCACCATGATATCTACACCAAAACTAAAAACAGGTAAATATCAGTACAATACATCAAACAGCTCACAAGCTTCAGCAAACCAACAACATAGGCCAGCATGGCCATAACGTAGCTATAAACCCCACACACTAGTCTGCAAGCCTCTAAGAGTAGTAAAGATT
>NW_006239047.1:802931-820149 GCF_000226075.1 Solanum tuberosum
AATCGATAAAATAAATTATACCACGATGATGAGCCCAACGCGTAGAACAACTTTCGTCAAGGACTTAAGTCGAGAAAATCTATACTTCACTTGATCCTAGAAATGGGTTTCTCTAATTTCTCTGGTTATTAGCTTAAAAATGAAGAAAAAGTTCGAAGAAGAAGATATATACAACTTTCCACCGACCTAGGGCCCCACCTCATGTGCCTGCTTGCTCAGTCCCACAAAAATGCGATTATCTCTCTATTCTGAAGTCGTATGAATGAACGGTTTGATGCGTTGGAAACTAGACTCGTAGACCTTCGATTCGATAGTTTGTGGGCCCCATAACTCTTTATAGATTGGGAGAAAATCTCCAAGACATTTGACCCAAATTTCAGAGAAATCTTTAGGAAGGAACTTACAATAACTTCCGCCAACTTTTATTTTGCCACTTACCTAACTTCAAAACTTGAGATGCAACACTTGAACACTTAAAATAGGACATACCACATCATTCTTAATTTATTACTCACCCTCCTTGTCTTTCCACGAAGATACGAGTTAATTAGACGTTTTGAAAAGTCGGGGTGTTACATGTATATAGTGACTAATGCCCTCCTTGTCACTACATTAGCTAATTGCAACAAATGATTATTCCACCCTCATTCTCCTTTTGTTTATTTTTTCAACAGCTTTGGGTGTGGGTTTCATTCCTCTTCTTCATTTCTTTTTTTTAATTTAATTTTTTTTTACCTTTTATAGCTACAATAACCATATATCTCCCTTTTTTCATCACACTTTTTTCCTTACCCCTTTCTTTTCTCACTTTTCTCTATAATAACCACCCTCAACTTAGGCATTTTGACTGAGTTAAGGTGCACACTGTCATGGGAGGGATCAACGCAAAAATACAGGTTGATCAGGAACAAACAGGAAGGTGAATTGGGTAATAAAATAAAAGGGTCTACTTTCGGCTAAAATATTTTGATCGACGGATACACATTCATTTGGTTGGTCATTTTTAGAGTAAGTGGAGTATTTTCAACCATGACTATGATCATTTCCTAATAAAAAATTCAATTATCTTATCAAGACTAATGGGGAAAGTTCTGAATTGGGACATACGATAATAATAATGCAACAACCTCACACATACATGGAACATAGTCTAACTTTCAATCAAAGATTTATCAAGTTCTTGTTCTAGCTTAAGTCATGTTTATTCTACCAGTATATCATGTCATGCAAAGATTCGACGTAGTCAACCAATCAAAGAAGTAGATAAAAGACATCAATGATTCAGAGGGTCCTATTTTTAGTCAACATCAACCATCATGCCATGCATTCCTATTCTTATTTCACATTCACAAAACATCCAAAACATACTTTCTTAGCCAAAATTGAGGGTCTTCGAGGAAAGAATACAACAAGGAAACCCAAGGACACATGCGAGTATATGGGTTACTAACACATCACCGAGACACTCAACAAGCAAACTAAGACAAGTATCTTGGTAATTGAGACTTTTCCAAGATACTCATCACACAGACTATCCCCACCCCCTCTAAAAAGGGTGTGCATTGTCCCCAATGCACTCAAGTGAAAATAAAAACCAGGGGTAAAGAAAAACTTGTGGCAACTAAGCGCTAGAGTCTGTAATAGTGGTAGAAGGGTCCATTGGTGTGGAACTAGACATAACTCCTAGTATTTCAGACCCAATTTTGTGGAATGCCATCCGTGGTTATTCTCTCCCTAGAGGCCCCCACAACTTGTTGCCTCTCTATCTTCTCTAAGCTAATCGTCCACAATAAGCTTCTCTGTCTCCACCTCAAAATTACGATGCTATGCTCTATTTGCATCCTCCACGAATACATCTTACTTAGTACACACCCTCTTTCCATCAAATAATGCTTCGCTTAACTACATTGATTGGTTGAATAAATGGGGTGTCTAATGAGTTCCACAAGATAAGAATGTTGTGAAAAGAAAAAGAATGAGTTCTAATGTTCAAAAGGAGGAAAGAAGAGGAGAAGTGGTGAAGTTGAAAGAAAAAAAAAATGCTTCAAGAAAGTGGAGTAACTAAAATCAAAATGAACATATCTTTACCCTTAGTCCCATTACAAGTCTTGAAAGACTTTCGGGATCTTGCAAAAGCCAATTGAGTTGACAGTTGGAAAATATGGCAAGTACATGGGTTGAAACATGCATGTTTTTCTCTTTGAGAGTGTGTTCATTTTTTATTCCAAAAAAATCATTCTAAATTTGCATTGTGAGAGCATTTAATCATTTTTAATGTGAGGGCATTTGAATACTTTTGTTGGAACATAGCTTTGCATCCTTAGTTTGCTTTTGTAAGCATGTACTTTAATTGATAATGGCTAGTCACTATTTGAAGCTTTTGGTACATAATTGAGAATCGCAGGTTTTGAATTAAAACTTGTGATAGCGCTTGCATGTTAGCTCTCAAGAAGCACGGTTTGTAACACCTTTGTTAAACTAATTGATCTCTTGATTTACTTGAGGAGAAACAAAATTTTAAGTTGGGAGTGTTGACGAGTCGGAAATTTTGGACTCATTTAAGGCTTTTTAGTTCATCGAAAAGTGTCCTCAATGCCTTTTTTTGTCCATTTCTTACTCTAAATTGTTGAATTGCATGTATGAAAGCTTAAAGACACAAGGCAAGGACAACAGTACACAAAAAGAAACCAAAAACATAGAAAAATAAAGAAAAATACAAGGTGGAGTCTTGTCAGGTGAGAAAGGCAACTCTCTAAGTGTTAACGGTGACTCGACAACAGGGCTGGACCTAGTTAAACATGACTGAGACTTCAGCCGAAAAGTTCAAAGCAGGTCGACTAGGAAAGATGCAGAACAATGACTCGGTAAATCAGTCGGTGAGGTTTGATTTGATCGCCAAAACATTCTGAAAGTTCTGCAGAAAATGATTAACAACTTGGCGAGCATAAATGCAAATGAGTGAACCGTCAATCATGGAAGGCGAACTCATTCGGGTTCGCCAAAAGTGTCCAACACCTACAGTTTTGAGATTGAAGTCGAAAGCGAGGAAGTTGACGATTCCAGCGAGTCCGACTAGTATCACCGGATGAGTCTTGGAGTACATTTCTTGCTAGCTTTTGGAGAAGTATAAATTGCTTCGTAGAGAGAAAAAAACATCTTCTATCATCGCGAATAGAGAGTACTGAGAACCTTCCAAGATTTTGGAGTTTTTGGCTATTTTTGTACTTGAATTTCATGGGTTTTTGTTATGGTAATTTTTATTTGACGATGGAATCAATCAAACTGATGGAAAAACAATCCATTTGATATAACTCTTTAGTTTCACTGTGTAGCTAAAACCCTGGTTCTAGAGGTGTGTGTCAATGTAGTTGGGTGTTGAATTGAATATTGGGTTCTTGAGTATTGCTCTATTTTATGTTAATTTCAATGTATTCAATCATATTGTTGTGTTTTGATCTATGGTTTGGGTTTGCGAACTCAAATATAGCTTATATCTTCTTGTTTCCTTGAGAAGGATTGCATGGAATGGATGATTTGATTGATAATTGCTTATTGAATTTAATTGCTAAGTTAGCTTGGAAAAGAAATTTAGGTGTTGATGTCAATTCCTAGATCTGCTTGAAAATAGGATTTATATTGAGGTTATAGTTTGGTTCAGTGTTTTAAAAAACTCTATTGGGACTCGCCTCGGGGATCACCCTGGGGCGGGACTCTAGCAAAATGCCCCCGAAACTCAACTGTGGGACTTAGTTCTATAAGACTTACGCCCTAAATGCCCGATTGTACGCCCTAAGCACGTCGAACACCCAACGCTCGGGGATTGCCTAATAGTTCTTACACAAATTATGTGTTAAAAATTTTAGTTAACATTGTTGACCCTCGTAATTTTTGAATAATTGAATGATACTTATTATTTTTTTAATCTATAGAGATAAGAAGATTGTGAGTAACTCAAATAACAAGTTATAGTATCGTATCTTTACTATTTGGTAACATTGTGCAGGTAATTATTTAGTACGTAACATTTCTTTTAAAAAATACATAGCAAAATTTTACTTTTCCACTTATCGTCTTCATAGTTTTGTCATATGTCTCAAAATTATCACATTTTATTTAGCTATTTGAAACCAATTTGATTTTTATTAATGATAGAGTGATGTTTTTATTATAATAGTACTAAGTTTTATTGATTATTCTCTTTTAGGGGGGTAAATTATATAGTATAATTAAAAAACTAGAAATAATGATTCTCTTAGTATTAAAAAGTTAAGATATTAGATTATTTATACTAGTATAATCATGTTGGAAGTTTTATTTTCTATGAGTTTCCTTAATTATGTTTTGTAATTATCTCAACCTATTGATGTATTTTTATAATTTTGTGTTATTATATTATTATACTATATTGTAAATTTAAAATTTAAAGATCCATAGGGCTTACACCCCACGTCTCGAGGCCTACGCCTCGCCCTATACTAAGTAAAACGCCTCGCCTCACGCCCCCGCCTTTTAACACACTGGTTTGGTTCGTATAGCATGCATGTGAGGCTTGAAAAAGCTCTTATGATAAGCAATTTACGATTGACAAATGCTTATTGTATTGTTGATTGATCTAGCCTACTCATTAGGAATTGATGTTGTTGAGCAATCATATTTACCCATTATCAAAATCGATACTCAATTGTGCACACTCCTAGAATTATTCTCTTACTTGCCAATTACTTTTGTTCCTTTGATCTTGTTAACAATTTGTTAAAACAAACTCTCAATTGTTGAGAAAAGAGTCAAATGCCCCTTTAACCTATTAGTCAATTCTTAACTACACATCAATACTTCACGGGGGTCCTCTTACCCCCCTTAACTTTTTATTTTTGATATTTTGTAGCCCTTAAAACATTAACCTGTCAAAGAAGGTGAATACACCTCCCTTAGGCACGTGAGGATGTTTCTAAAACACATTATCAGTATTTTGGAATCCACATACAAGTCCAAATCGGCCTAAAATTAAGGCGTTAAGTTGCAAGGTGTCTTCCATTTCAAAGCTTTCATAGTAACTTCCATTTTAAAGCTTGAACCTCTAATTTTTTTTGATTTCATATCTAAGGTTCAAAATTTATTTTCCTCACTCATAAATATAGAATTGCAAGGTAAATAAAATCTTGTTATGGAGCTTGAAATTTCTTCTCCATGTCAATGCCCAAAATTAAATTATTTCCCTCTTCAACTCATAAATATCGAACCACAATGTATGTACACCCATTATTTTCCTCTTCCTCCAACAAGGAGAATCATGAAAATACTTTTCTCCTCCACCATTACATCTGACCCTTGAAGATTTAGAAAATGCTAATTTTTAAGACCCAATTATTTATTCAAAGATAGATTTTATTTATTTTTAAAAGAATTATACATTGTTCAAATTATCTGAATGTCGGAACAAGTAATCTTGAAAAACCCCATTCTTGGGTCACCATGACTATAGGTACTTCTCCAAATAGAATGAGCTAAGCGGAAGGGATTCTTTAAAAAGTTGATTTTTGAAATTAAAAAAAAAAGTGAGAATGAGGGAGAACCATTTATGGTTATATGAGAATTACTTGTTAAGAACAATTTTCCTATTTATTTCAGATTCAGTGGACCCCACTTTTTTTCTTCTTAGTTTACTCTTTTAATTACGTTAAAATTCTCAATTTCAAACATAACTAACTACATGTCTACCCACCTAAGCGTGTGTATACAAACATATGTGTATATCTGGTTAATAACAAAAAGATAGCGTTTAAGGGTTGCAAAATATCAAAAATAAAAGGTTTGGGGGAGGGGGTGTAGTAGGACCCCATGAAGTATGAGTGCATAGTTGGGAATCCGACAATAGTTTGAAGGACTTTTGACTATTTTCTCCTCAATTTTTAATTTGAAATCTATAAGACTTAAATTTATGTTAAATATTGATTCTATGACTCTATAAAAGATTAGATTACGAATGTTACTTCTTAATTGAATTCTAGCATAGACCGCTCCTTGGGGATTCGACCCCAACCTATTTGATTGGGTTCTTTATGATTGACGATCGCTTGTACGCTGATTTGTATAGCATACATTTGAGCATTATCATTGTGCTCGTCCATGCCAGAGGACCTTAGTTAAACTCCAATATTCCACCAGCAACTCCAATGGCGGTGGTAATGTTGTTGGCATTGACTGCCTTCGACCAAGTGTTTCTTAGAATGTATCTAAGACCAAATATCTTTGCCTCAACTTCAGTGTTGAGGATGTGTATCCCTGTCCCACTCTTCAAAACCATGTCCAAGCAGGCTGCCCAATCAGCTTCACGTCCATGAACAGTAGCCCTTTTTCTTTCAACTGCTGTTTCTTGTCCCCAGGTGTACCCAACAACTCAATTTCATGTCCATGGAAAGGGCAATACGGGAGAAGGCAACATGGGAGAAATACAAAGATTTGTAGCAGTTCAAATATGAAGTCCATGCTTAATTTCATTACTATGATGCTGCAGTCGTTACTAAGACTAGTAGCATTCACCATCCTGCTGACCAGCCAACTGATTTCCCTGCCTAAGTGCCAAACGGGGGTTCAAAACGTATAGTATAGCTTGTCATTTCTATACATTATAAGCATAATTCCTTTGAAGACTCACTGTCAATAATCTTGTTTGAACCATCTTGATCTTAATAGTCAATACCCCTACAGGCTCCCAGGAAGTAGCATCAACATCTAAGAGAAGAATAGGATGCTTGATAATCTAGCTATTTCCTGCCTGACTGATGAGGTACCCTGAAGTGAATCAGATCATAGACCAGCAGATTGGATAGTAAAAGAAGATGGTAACAAATGAGTTCTATTATAACCGATCTCCAAACTTGTAGAATGTAATACTCAATTGTGGATTCACCAAAGAAGCCAGATGTTTGAAACTGATTGATGCACGTCTAAGAGAGTAATAAATATAACCTATCTAGTGCAAAGAGTTGTCCATATGGATCAACTGTGTGTTGTAGCAGTGCCAGTAACATGGGCCAAGTATGGAATCTATTTGTAGTTGATATTGGATGATGATGGTTGCCTTGTTCACATCTAAAGAACCTAGCATTTTCTATTTACTGGAGCTGATATATAGCTCATCTAGCAAACGGGAGAATGTTGTGATGATGGATTATCATATTTTTAGAGGCTTGGGGAGAGTTATGTTATCATCATTGCTCAATTGTATACCTTTAGTTGTTTGCACACAACTCATTCATCTTAATATCCCACAAATACCTTCCTGGTACAGTGTTTCTGCCAGACAAAAGATACAATCTTTTAAACTAATTATGAAACGGGCACTTCATTCTCCCCCTTTCTTTGCAGCCTTTTCTCCTTAAGATTATGTATTTTAGAGAAGGTTCGTGACTAGGGTTTTTTTAAAGTAAAAATGGAGATCAAGTCATAGACGGTTGTAGTAAGAAAGTAACAAACAAATTGTAGACACATTCACCCCTATTGCACAAGAACTTCTGACTAATATATGCATGTGCGATTAATTTACAGCTTCTTAGAACTTTCCAGGTTACAACATAAGAATGTTGTTGACCAAGCATCATGGAGGAGTAAGTTTCAGACATATATATCTTACAAGAAAACCAAGTTATATCACCTTTCAAGTAAGCCCTTAACATAAACCATGCCTTTTTCACTCAGCTGTAGCTCCTTCCGCATTTTCTCTACTTCTTGGTCATCACCTTGAACAACAATTTCCGACAAGCTTCCATCATCTGCTACAATCATTTTCACCTTGATCTGCTCCTTTCTGGATGCTCGAGTCCAATAATATACACCCCTGCTCCCAATTTAAATATGGTTTCCAGTCAACAGCAATTCAAAATCAGAGTTGACAGATGATTTTTCTTTTATTAGCAGTACTTACGCTAACGGACTTAAGGCAATAATCCAGAACCAATTATTGCCTACATCTGGAACTGTTATAGTAAGAACTAGGGCAACACTTCCCAAGCTTACACACGTGCAGAAAGTTAACAATGCTGCTTGTCCTCGGCTTGGAACCATCATTCCCTCAAACCTTCAGAATGCAAAAGTTAATACTAATATATATCAATAGAGAGAGAGAGGCTGAAACAATCTATGTAGGTGTTTGTTATTAATAAAGTTTACCCTATTGAGGCAAAAAAACACTCTCACATGTCAAGGCATGATAAATACACTTATATGAATGAACTCCTCTTTGCTTGCTAGAAAAAGCATTTTAGTAAATCGGAAGCATTAGATTGAATTTTCTGGAAGAAAGGCCTCCTACGGGCAAACAGAAGATGATATGGTGAAAACAGCATCGGTGTCACTCACCTACATGAAGATAATCAAATAACAGTGGTGATGATGAATGGTTTTCAAAACGTCATCAGTAGGCACAAGCTTCCGGAAAGAAGTAAAAAAGAAAAGTTACAGAGTGCGCTCAGATGCAAAGATTGGAAAACAAATCTCACTTTCAGCTGAAAATAACATTTCAATAGTAATAAACATGAGAAAAGACAAGTTTATGCAGCCAATGACACAGTTTGCAGCCATTTTAGGCCAAAGACAAACACTAGTTATTCACATCCATTACACCTAAAGAATGAGGATAATAATACCGCTGGAGGATGCAATTGTCCAATTCACAATATTTTCTGCCAATTTAATAATATTAATAAGTCCTTTCCGTAGATAAAAGTTGTGCAAAAGAGGATAAGGTAAGAGAAATAAAAAGGGATACTACTAACGTTATAGTCTCTCCTCTATCCAACACAGCGAAATTATTTCGAGTGAAGAAGGAAAGAATTTCCCCAGCAACCTGGTTAGCAGCTTTCTTTCCCTCATCTATCCCTTGCTTAACAAATGTCTTCTGCACAATCTGCATCCAAAAATTCACCATCAATTACAAGCCAAACCCAACAGAAACAAAGAATCAAATGAAATAAAGAAATAGTAATGACCTTGGATTTAACAGATCGTTTAATAAGGGACCAAAGACCAGGAACAGAGATGACAAAGAGACCTAGAGAAGTGTAGTAGCTAGCCAACGAATAACCAGCATCTGCTGCTGCTGCTGCAAGTGAGAAGAGAGAAGAAGGGTTTTCTTGATGAAGTAGAGGAGTAGCACTAGCAGCACTGAAAAGCACATCGTTATAGGCTTTAACGGTGAGGCGGTTTCTGGGTTTTGTTCGAAGACATACATGCGGTTTCTGCCCACTCTGTAAACTCCAGGGAAGAGAGAGAGGAGAGAGTACAAGTTTTGCTGCCATGGAACTTTTTGGTGCCACTCAACAAAACACACAAATGTGCCCAGACGTTATCACCTTCCAACTTCTAACTTTTTCTAATTGCACCTTCTATTTCTATGACCCTCCAACGCCCAACACTTTAATAATTAGAGAAAATGATCAAAACGGTCCTTAATGTATGAGGTAGCTTTATTTTGATCCTTAATATATTTTGCATGATTCATATAGTTCCTAATGTATTATAAAAAGTATTCAATTTGATCTTTTGCCCTAAAAGTAACAATTCATCAAAATTTTCTGTTAAGTTTAACCCTGAGTCCCACTAAAAAATAAATCCAAAAACTTTCTCATTCCCCTACTAAGCCATAGCCGGAAAGCTTGCCCAATTTTCTCCCTTTTCATGTCTTTCAAATTTCATTGTATATTGCAGTGAAAAAACATTTCTACTTTCTTCGATATTCCCAAGAATATATATCAAAAAAGTGATTTGTGGCAAAGAATCAACCCCAAATTAAGGTAACATTTGGTTTTTAGATTAATTACCCCTCAACTTTTGATTAATTATTAGTTTTACCATTCATTATATATGTAGTCATTTATACACTCACCGTCTACAAATTTGTCACTCATACCCCTCAATTGAATGAAAGCCCCCAAATCAATTAAAATTACTCAATTTCAATTAAAATAAACTGATTTCCACTTTTAATCCGAACCCCACCCATTAAACCAAATGAATTCATATCAAATTAGATCCCCAAAATCATCTCTCTAATCTTTCTCGATCCCTTTCTTTTTTCTCTCGCTGTGTTCCATTGGTCCATCACGTACTCTCGCAACACAGAATCAATTCCTCTCTCACGTGCTCATATTGTTGACGTTGTACTCTACCTCACCGCCGCCATAGAACGGATCATAGTAGAGAAGGAGACAAACGATGTATCATATTAGAAGATCGACCTGATGGCACCGATGTTCACAATTGGCACTAGCTTGAAACTGACTGCTTTGAATAGTGTTGAAACTGACTATAACCTTTTAGTCAACAAAACCCTAATTGATGATGAAGAAAACCTCAAAATCCGCATGAAAAATCTCGAAGGAGAAGCTTCTATGAATATACAGAATTATTTTGGGGTAAGAATGAATTTGGTTTTCTCTTGGGAAGGGGAAGTGAAGGAAGTTGACGTTAATAGTACGGTGAAAATTGAAGGGAATGTTGAATTCCCTTATATTACCGATGAGAATGCTGATGAAGATCCATAAGTTAAGGGTACGGATAAGGATGAAAGACTTATTGGGAAAGAGATTGAAGGATGCATTTCTAAAAATGCATGATAAGTTTTCAGATGTTTTGATGATCCTCACAAATGCAAGGACTCGATCCTCTACAGAGTGTTCTCGTCCAGGGCAATATGTTGTACAGCTGGAAAAGTTGTCTTATCACTGGTTGGTGAAGTCGCCAGCGTACTTAACCAATAGGAACGGATGAGGTTGTTTGTCAAATGGTCAATAATTCTTTGTGGATTGATATAATCAAAATGACAAACAACTAACTACTCATTCATTCAAAGATAGAAAAATCAAGCTTCATACAAAACAACAAGGGACCTGATCGACTGAAGAATTGCTTTCTGAACCTGCTGATGTTTTGATTGCTTGTATTTGTGCTTATCTTGTAGGATTCGTTTCACTCTTGTTAGAAACGTTTCAAAACTTTGTATGAGTCGTGTAAGAGCATAGTTAGGAGTAACTTTGTGTCTTACGAATAAAAGTCTATATTGATTAGATATAGTTAATATAGTGGGCAATGAGGGCATTGCTTTGGCTCGTTTAAGTAATAGGGATATTACTTAGGTTGAGATTAGGAGGTTAATCTCATTGTTGTAAGTTGAAGTTTGTGTTTCACTTTTGTTTGGTGATTAGTGAAAACAATTGAAAATCCTTTGTGACAGGTCGTGGTTTTACTCCCTTGAGTAAGGAGGTTTCCACATTAAATTGTGTGTCTTTATTTACTTGCAGTTATTTAATTTCAACACTTAAACTGTACTAAGGACCTGGTCCTATGATTGTTAGTGGACGCATACATTCCATCAATTGGTATCAGAGCGCTGACTTCTCTATCTGCTTAACACCAAGAGAAGAAAGATCTTGAAGGAATGACCGCTCCACCAAACCTGGAAGAAGGTCAATCCACCACTCGTCCTCCTCGATGCAACAAACAATACAATGGATGGTGAAAGACGCGGATGCATGATTACATCATGGCAGAAGACACTAAGTTGTAGGATGTATTACTTGATAGACCCTACTTTCCACCAAGGATATGAAGGAAGAAGAGCTGACTAGAGTAATTCCAAAGACCAGAAGGGAATACGATGAAGCAGACAGGAAGAAAATTGAAAAAAAACTACAAGGCCAAGAAGCTGCTAGTCTGTGGGATTGGTCTAGATGAATACAAGAGGATTTCTGCCTGTGAAACTGCAAAAGAAATCTAGGACTGCCTCAAAACAACCCATGAAGGAACAACTCAGGTCCAGGAGTCAAAGGTAGACATGTTGACGACTCAATATGAGAATTTTAGCATAAAGGAAGGAGAAACCAACCATGAGATGCATACATGGTTTACCTCCATCACAAACGAACTAAGATGTCTTGGTGAGCCCATTCACCCAAGAAAACAAGTTCGAAAAATTCTTAGAGACCATCCGAAGTCATGGGAAAACAAAGTGAGTGCCATCACCGAGGCCATAGATCTAAAGGTTCTCACCATGGATGATCTGATCGGAAACCTGCAAACCTATGAGCTAAACAGGTAGCAGGGTTCATCTGTGAAGGAAGAAAAGAAGGAGAAATCAGTGGCACTAAAGATCTACCAAAATGATGGGTCTAAAGATGAGGATGAGATGACTTATATAACTAGAAGATTCTAGAAGATAGTCAAAAAACATGGAGGATTTCAGAAGAAGGGGACTACCACCAGAACGACAAATGTTAATGACCTCTGCCATAAATTTTGAAAGTCTGGACACTTCATGAGAGATTGTCAGAGCCAAAAGCATGAAGTTCAGGACTTAAAACCACGGCAGAGGGACCAAGCCCCTAACTATGCTAAAATAAAGGCCAATGCAGATCAAGTTGTGAAGAAAGCCTTTGCAGTATGGGGAAAAGCCTCTAGCGACTCTGAGGAGGAAGGAAATCATATAGATGTCTCGATAATGGTCATCAATGATAATGAAAGTGTCTTCAACGCCATGTTCTCATTGATGGCAAAATCTGATGATGAAGAAGACAAGGATGAGTTAACTCTGTTTGATCTCAAAAGTGATTTAGACACTTTGTCAATTAAGAGACTGAGAAAACTTGTCGTTGTGCTGATTGACTTTGTACATGAAATAACAAATGAAAATATAATGTTGAGTGAAAAACTGAGTCTATGTGAAGATGAAAAAACTGCCCTTATTTCTCAAATGTATGAAATGAGTGTTAGGGTGAGTATTCTGGAGACTGAGAGTTGTCAACTTGAAGAGGAAACTAGTACCTCTGAGAGTGGAAAAACAAAACTCAGTAGTTTAGAGCTTGATTTACTCGAAAGTCTGAAAGTATCCGAGTCCAATCCAGCTGCCTCTCTTGAGAGAAATTCACAACTAGTAAAGGACCTAAGTCAAGTCAAAGAAGAGTTAAGTCACTCATTGAAATGGATTGACTCATCTAAGATTCTTTCAAACTTAGCAAATTAGAAATTCAACATCAGAAATGGCCTAGGGTGTAGAAAGATAGAACCTTCCTACAACCCTCATAGCAAGTATGTGTCAGTCTCTGATAATCTGTTGTGCACCCACTGTGGAAGAAATGGTCACTTGAAAAGAAATTGTGAGTATCTGAAAAGGATAAACGAAAATCAAGAGAACTCCTTTAAATAATTAAAAGGGAAGGTACCTGGTCCTAGGAATCCCTTTAGCAAGAACATGTTGCCCCCTTGGACTAGAAGGTTTATCATCAAACCTTTTGATAGCTTTTGGGAACTCCATCTCAAGTGGGTTCCTAAATCTAACAAGTAATTCTTTTGCAGAAGATAGGAAGCAGTCAATGTTGGTAGATAGACAGTGGTTACTCGAATCATATGATTGGAGACACTCAAAACTTCCTCTCTTTGGAAGCACACCAAGGTGGTGGTGTGTCATTTGGAGATGCTAAAAAGGGATTCATTCTTGGTGTTAGGAAAATTGGAAGATCAGTGGAACATTCCATAGATAATGTACACTATGTGAATGGTTTGAAGTACACCTTATTGAGTGTGTCTCAAATTTGTGATAAAGGAAATGAAGTGAAATTTGTGTCAGATTGATGCATAGTTACAATTGTGTTACTAACAAAGTTGTTACGTCTGTCAGAAAGGTTAAAAAAATGTATGTTGCAGATCTTAACTCCATAGAAGGGGATAGTCTCACCTGTGTGAGTGCTCAATCTAACAATGAAAATCTGTGGCACAGATGACTGGAGAAGTGAGCCCATCCTTGATGAACAAACTAGTTGCAGGGGACTTGGTCCATGGAATGCCTAAGTTGAAGTTCTCCGACAACAAAGTCTATGACGCCTGTGTGAGGGGGAAGAAAATGAGATCATCCTTCAAACTAAAGAAAGGTGTCAATACAACTAGACCACTAGTGCTTCTCCACATGGACTTGTGTGGACCTATAAGAGTTCAGAGCAGAGGAGGGAAAAAGTATATCTTGGTGATCGTTGATGACTTCACCAGATTCACCTGGAACATGTTTTTGCGAACTAAAGAGGAGACAGTTGGGGTACTAATCATTTTTGCAAAGGCAATTCAGCTGAAGGTAAATTACAAGATTGCAAGCATCAGATCAGATCATGGTACAGAGTTGAAAATGCCCAAATCGAAGGCATTTGTACTGACCATGAGATTCATCACAACTTTTCTACTCCCAGAACCCCTAAAAAATGGGGTTGTAGAAAGGAAGAATAGGACCTTGGTGGACATTGCCAGAACCATGCTCACTGACTCAAGACATGCAATGAATTTCTAGGCAAAAGCAGTAAACACAACTTGCTATGTCACAAAATACATCATCAAGTCAGTGCTTAAGAAGACTACTTATTAACTACTGAATGAAAGAAGACCATCACTCACTCACCTAAAGGCCTTTGGTTGCAGGTTCTTTGTGTTGAACAATTGAAAGGATGACCTTGGCAAGTTTGATTCAAGGAGTGATGAAGGGATTTTGTGGGTTATTCCTCTACTAGGAAAACATACAGAGTCTACAATAAAATAACTCTATGTGTGGAAGAAAGTGCGCATGTAATATTTGATGAATCTGGTGATCAGAGCAATGCTGAACATAGTGAAGATCTTGAACTTGAGAAACTGATGAAAATCCAAAGAGATAGCTTGATTCAAGACCCTGTAGCTTAAAAGGATTCAAATGAAGAAAGTAGTGTAGAACCCACAGAAGTTCATCTCAGGAAGGAGATTCTTACAATCAGATATTGATCATGATTAGGAGATCACCAGAAAGTCTGGATGGAAACATCAATCCTCCCATCTGATGTACCGTGAGTTTACGATATTTTTGATACATTTCACTTGAGAGTTGTGTGTCTCTATGGATATTTTGTATTAGTTTATATGTGTTTTTCTCAAGTTTACAAGGAATAGGTTCAGGCGCGGAAACTTGAAGACACAACTGAAAGAAGTGCAGAAAAGGGAATCTACGGAGGCAACTTACGGCCCGTAGGTCCAGTTACGCCCTGTAGATGCTAGTCGTAGAAGGGCAGAAAAGGCATTGCTGAAGATCAGGGAATTCTTGACCAAGTGTGGAACCACGGTTGTGACTTACGGACCGTAGATTGATCGGACCGTACTATTGCTCCGTCAAATCATTCAGAGATTCGTTCCAATACCTGATGCTGAAAAAATCTAAGTGTGGCGTTACAGAGAAGAGTTACGGACCGTAGATAGACTTACGGTCCATACTGTTGAATCATCATTTGAGACAGAGATTTTGCAGATTTTGAAGAAAGAAAAATTGCCTATGTCCTGAGCCACGGAAGGGACCTACGGACCGTAGATCGACTTACGGACCGTAGGTCAGTCTCGTAGAATGAAGACGCATCCTGCAACTTTATTTCTTTATTTCGTTTCCTTTTAAGTTAGGACTTATTTTTCTATATATAGGGTATGTAAACCTTATTTTTAGAGGTTGGAGATTAACTTGCAACTTTAGCAATTCTTAATTTCCTAAGCACGTTTTGGTGATTTTTACTTTGAAATTCAAGTTGAAATTCTGGGATTATTCTACTATAGTGTGTAAGTTCATGATTTATTCTTCAAACATTATGAATTGTTTTCTTGCTAATATGGGTAACTAATTCCACAACTAGGGTTGTGGGAACCATGAGCGATTAATGAAGTATGAATAGTAACTAAGTAATTCCCGAATAGTGTTTTGCATGCATTGATAATTCTTTCGTCTAGAAGTCTTTTCAACGGTGTGCAACGTTAGAACTCGCCTTGTTGCTACTGCCGGACCAAGGAGGTAGTTAATAAGAAAATAATTATCAACATAGATTTAGTGTGATACTATCTAATAGAATTAATGTTGATTGGTGCGAGAGTGAAAACTAAGCCATACATCGATGTGACGTCTAATATGAGCTAATGGTAAGGGTTAGTAAATTATACACGTAGTCGGACTAAGGTGCGGGGTGAAATTCTCTAGATGCCAGACCAAGGATTTAGAGATACATAACTTATCGCTTTGCATGTAATACACTAGGAAGGGATTGCTATTACTAGGATTACAGAGTTATGAGCTTATGGGGAACACGTACGCCCTAGTTTCCTTCTCAATTTAATAACAACAAAAGTTTGAATCTTGCTTACTAATTACTTTCATAATTTCCAAAATTTGTTACATAAATCCCCCACTTTTACTTATTTGTCTCGGAAATACATTGGCTAAACAAATATAATCGTTATTGAACTTAAGTCTAAACCATAATCCTCGTGGGATCGACCCCAACCTACAAGTTGGGTTCTTAACGTGATAATGATCGCTTATGCTTCTGAAAAGACGTGTAATTTGAGCGTATCTGTAACGACTCGAAAAATGATAGAGTGAAACTAGAGCCTCACATGTGAGTTTGGAGTCGAGAACTTAATGAAATGATTATATTTGAATTTGACCCAAAAAGTTCTTAAAAATGTGCTTCGGAAGTTACCGGAAACTTGTTTAGCTGTATATAAAAAGATCCGTTTCGTTTTTCGAAAATCCGACTTCATATTCTTGTTTAGGGGGTCAAATTGAGTGGGAAATGGGTCTAACCCAAATTTTAGAGCAACCGTATCAAAATCCGAAATTTCCAAGTGAAGCCTTTTTCGAGGGTCTACTTTGAAGGGTCATATCTCCTAGCACACAAATTATTTGGCTGGCCAATAATATATCCATGGAAAGCCCTTTGAGTTAGCTACCTAACGCACTTCGTTTCACCTCATTCGGAGTTCGGACGAAGAAGTTATGCCCATTTTCGTAAAATCTGTTCGGCAGGAAAAGACAATTTCTAGTAGGCGTGGTTACTGTTCACCCGCCTAATTTTTTTTTTCTAAGTGTTGGACCATTCTTCCAAAGGACATATATTATTTCCTAGATACCATTAGTCAATTCCCATCTCTAAAACATTCCCTCACTTCTCAAATATTCTCTCCAACTCAAGAAGAAGAAGAAGATGGAGCTAGGGTGGATGGTTGCTACTAATTTCTTCTCCAATTTCATTTGGTTCTTGAAGATTAAGGTATGGGGACTCTTCATCTTTGATTCCTTCTTCAATCAAAGAGTCAATCCAAAAGATTTCAAAAGTTGTTCAAAAACTCAAAATCCTAATTTTGAATTCTAACATGGGTTCTTGCATTAAATGTTTTT
>NW_006239047.1:822295-832072 GCF_000226075.1 Solanum tuberosum
TGTGTCTAAGATGGCCATGTGAGACTTAGACTTCCGCTGTGTGTTTTTAAAGTTGTTTTAAGAAGTTTAAATGTGTGGATGTAAATAAGTTTTTTATTATTCCGCACTATTTTCATTATTGAATGCAATGAATGACTATGTGGCTTGTATAAGACCCCTTCGGGGTCTAGTACGCCTTGTTACGACTTGGGGGTGCTCCCGGGTCGTGACAGTATCAAATTTTGGCACCGCTGCCGGGAAATAAGGCTTTTAGATTAAGTTTAATTGCATTATTGAACTTTAGTCAAATATTTCCTAATTTTACTTTTTCTTTTGTTTTTGTCTCTCTCAAGGTCTTACTCTAGTGTATGCTAAGTACACGGAGCCAAGGCGAACCACTTACTCCTTACAAGTTAGGTGAAGGTGTTGGATTGCAACCTCTGAGGGTAATTGATGTGAATAATCAGGTTCTAGTTGATAATAGATTGGGAGATGCGCTGAGGGCACATGAACCACAAGGACCACATCTGCATGAAAATTTCAGGGTCAACCTTAATATTGTCGATTCTGATGGACCTCTTGTCCTACCGCCTCTACCTCAGGGGCATACATTTGTGGTGACCAGTAGCTTGATGCAGATGCTTACAGCGAGAGGCTTGTTTGCGGGGTAGCCAGCGGATGATCCACATGCTCACATAGCCAAACTTAATCATGTCTGCAAAAGTTGTATAGGTTGACCTGATTGGGATATGAACGGATTGAGATGCTGCTATGTGGTTCAATGAACTCCTTTACAACTCAATCTATACATGGGAGCAGTTGACAGAGGCGTTTTTAGCAAGATTCTTTCCAGTGTCCAAGAAGTTGAACAAGAAGGATAAACTCAACAACTTTGTAGCATTACCTGGAGAGTCTGTGAGCAGTTCTTGGGATAGGTTCACTACCTTCATGAGGGGTGTCCCGAATCACCATATTATGATGAGTCGCTGAAGGAGTACTTCTACCGAGGACATGATGATAATGGTAAGGTAGTGCTCGATACTATTGCGGGAGGTTCGTACGGTGAATGCACTTTTGAACAAATTACACAGAAAATGGAGAAAATATCTCAAAATAATAAAGCTTCGAGCACTAGAAAGTCAGACACTGGGAGGATCACTTTTGTCATTCAAGCTCCAAACAACCAGCCCGAAGATGAGATTCGCTAGGAGATGGCACAAATTAGAACTGAACTGGGGTTGGTGTTAAAGCATGTGACTGGAAAAGCGAAGAAGGTAAATGTTGTGAACTATTTGACTACAACTCCACCACCGACAAAGGAGTATTATTTTGAAGAGGATGCTTATGCGGTGAATGAGCAGACGGGGGGTTTCCGACCAAACGCCCAAGGTTCCAACATGAATAATTGACGCTAAAGTCAAGGAAACCAAGGTCGAAACTATGGCAATTACAACGGCAAGGATCAATATGTCCGGGATGGGAACTACAATCGCGACAACAATTACAACCGGAACAACTATGAAAACAGAAACGATTGGGCTGGACCTTGTGTTCCTCCTCAAAATCAGGATTCTGTTCCTAGGGAAGCTGGAGGTAATATGTCACGTATTGAGGATATGATGCAGAAAATGATGAGGAGGTTTGACGCGACTGATTAGAATGTGAAGGAGATGTGAAATGACTTGTCTGGTATTGGTCAACAAGTTGACGCCCACGCAGTGTCGATCAAGCATCTTGAGCTACAGATGACTTAGTTGTCGACTACAGTAAACCCACGTTAACCTAGCTCTCTTCCGAGTAATACTATCCAAAATCCAAATAATGATGGACATTTCATGGCAGTCACGACTCGAGGAGGTAAGCAGACCATTGATCCACCTATGCCGTCTGGGGTAGAAACTAATGCCAGTAAAGATGATGATGTGGTTGAGGTGACTGGAGAGTCCGAGAATGCGACAGAGAAGGAAGAGGAGGTAACTAAGAAAGTTGTCCCCATACTTAGACCTCCACCTCCTTTCCCACAAAGGTTAGTGAAAAAGACTGAAGAAAGCAAATATCGCAGGTTTATTAGCATGTTGAAGCAACATTCCATCAATGTTCCATTGATAGAGGCTTTGGAGCAAATGTCTGGGTATGCAAAATTTATGAAAGATATGGTGACCAAGAAAAGGGTCGTGAGCTTCGAGGATGATGATAGATTGCAACATTGTAGCGCTATTGCTACTAGGTCCCTTGTGCAGAAGAAGGAGGATCCTGGTGCCTTTACTATTCCATGTACCATCGGGTTGTTGCATTTTGCTAAGGCATTGTGTGATCTTGATGCTTGCATTAATCTGATGCCATTGTCGATTTACAAAAAGTTAGGTTTGGGAGATCCAAAACCGACTGCAATGCGATTGCTCATGGTTGACAGAACTGTGAAGAGGCCCATAGGTATGCTCCATGATGTACTAGTGAAAGTGGAGTCGTTCATCTTTCCGACAGATTTTGTGATTCTTGACTGTGAGGTTGATTTTGAGATTCCCATCATTCTTGGGAGACCATTTTTAGCTACGGGGTGCGCTTTGGTTGATATGGAAAAGGGGCAGATGAAATTCAAACTGAACAATGAAGAGGCGACTTTCAATATTTGTAGGTCTATGAAGCAAAGTAGTGAGCTCTAATCGGTATCAGCGATAACCTATAGAGTTGAGAGTGTTTCTGAGGTGCAGGTTGAGGAGAGACTGGGTGTTGAGGCATTAGCAGCGGTTATGACGCACTTCGACAGTGATGGTATTGAAGAGTATGATGAGCTGGTCGCCGCACTTGATAAGTGTGAATATCGGTTAAACCAAAGAAGTTGGAGTTGAATATGAAAAATTGTTAGTCCGTACCTGCACGACCGTCTGTTGAGGAGGCACCGAAATTAGAGCTTAAGGCTTTACCACCGCATTTGAGGTACGTGTTCTTGGGAAAAATGATACTTTACCCGTCATTGTTGCGCCTAATTTGAATGGGTGACAAATAGAGTGTTTGGTTGCCGTATTAAAGAGGTTCAAGCGAGCCATTGGGTGGACTATTACGGATATTATTGGTATCCCTCCCGGTATTTGTTCTCATAAAATCCAACTCATGCCGGATCACAAGCCTAGTATTGAACACCAAAGAAAATTAAATCAGCCTATGCAAGAGGTAGTTAAAAAGGAGATCATCAGGTGGTTGGATGCCAGAGTTATTTATCCCATTGCCGATAGTAGTTGGGTGTTCCGGTTCAGTGTGTACCCAAGAAAGATGGGATTACTGTGGTTCCTAATGACAGAAACGAGCTTGTTCTGATGCGGCCCGTGACTGGATGGAGAGTCTGCATGGACTACCGGAAGTTAAATACTTGGACAGAAAAGGACCATTTCTCTATGCCATTCATGGATCAGATGCTGGATAGACTGGCGGGTAAAGGTTGGTATTGTTTTCTTGACGGTTATTCGGGCTACAATCAGATTTCTATAGCTCTGGAAGACCAAGAGAAGACTACATTCACTTGCCCTTATGGGACATTCGCCTTCAAACGGATGCCATTTGGGTTGTGCAATGCTCCAGCAACCTTCCAGCGTTGTATGATGTCAATATTCTCTTATATGGTGGAGGACACTATTGAGGTGTTCATGGATGATTTCTCGGTGGTGGGTGACTCTTTTGATCGTTGTCTGGATCATTTGGCTGAGGTGCTTAAGAGGTGTTAAGACTGCAATCTAGTGCTCAAATTGGGAGAAGTGCCATTTTATGGTGAAAGAAGGTATAGTGCTAGGTCATTGGATTTCTGAGAAGAGCATTGAAGTAGATAAAGTGAAAGTTGAGGTAATAGAAAAACTTCCTCCACCTATATTTGTAAAAGGTGTTAGGAGTTTTCTTTGGGTATGCAGGTTTTTATAAGAGGTTCATCAAAGATTTTTCAAAAATTACACATCCATTATGTAAACTGCTCGAGAAGGAGTGTAAGTTCTATTTTTAATGATGCTTGTCTAAGAGCATTTGGAGAGTTGAAGGAGAAGTTAGATAATGCACCTATCATTATTTCACCGGATTGGGGACAACCGTTTGAGGTAATGTGTGATGCGAGTGGAGTGGAGCTTGGTGTGGTATTGGGACAGAGGCGAGATAAAATTCTCCATCATATTTACTATGCTAGCAAAGCTCTAAATGTTGCCCAAAAGAACTATACGGTAACTGACCAAGAGCTTCTTGCGGTGGGTTTCGCATTCAAAATTTTTTTATCCTACTTGCTTGGTACTAAGGTCATAGTGCATACTGACCATTTTGCATTGAGGTATTTGATGGCAAAGAAAGATGCAAAACCAAGGTTGATTAGATAGGTATTGTTGCTGCAAGAGTTTGATTTTGGGGTAAAAGATAGAAAGGGGATTGAAAATCAAGTCGCCAATCACCTGTCCAGATTAGAGGAAGAGGCTATGCTAAAACTTGGTGATAGGGCTGAAATTAATGATGTTTTTCCAGACGAACTTGTATTGGTTGCTTCTCATGATCTGATTCCTTGGTTCGCCGACTTTGTTAATTATTTGGCAAGCGATTTGGTGCCCCTGAATGTTTTTTCACCAAAGGAAAAAGTTTATGCATGATGTGAAGAAATTATTTTGGGATGAGCCTTAATTGTATCGTAGTTCTGCTGATGGGATTATTCGTCGCTGTGTGCCTGAGGTTGAGATGTTGAGTGTACTTGAGGTGTGTCATTTATCGCATGTTGGTGGGCATCATAGTGGTATTCGGACTGCGCATAAGATTTTGCAGTGTGGGTACTACTGGCCTACCATACACCAGGATACTCATGATTTTGCCAAGTCTTGTGACCGGTGCCAAAGAGAAGGAGGGATTTCAAAGAGGCAAGAGCTTCCTATGAATCCTATATTGGTGATAGAGTTGTTTTGATGTATGTGGCATTGATTTTATGGATCCATTTGTGAGTTCACATGGGATAAAGTATATTCTTGTTGCAGTTGATTATGTATCGAAGTGGGTGGAAGCAGTTGCGCTCCCCCACAATGAAGGTAAAAGTGTCACCGCATTCTTGAAAAAGAATATCTTCTCCAGATTTGGTACACCGAAGGAGATTAATCAGTGATGGAGGTTCCCACTTTTGTAATAAGTTGTTCAAGGCACTACTTGAGAAATATGGTGTCCGCCACAATGTAGCCACTCCTTACCATCCGAAGACTAGTGGTCAAGTTGAAGTGTCCAATAGAGAGATCAAACAGATTTTGGCGAAGACTGTGAATGCTAATAGAACAAATTGATCAAGTAAGCTTGATGATGCTCTATGGGCCTATCGCACTGCATACAAGACTCCCATAGGTATGTCTCCTTACCAACTTGTATATGGGAAGTCTTGCCATTTATCGGTAGAGCTAGAGCATAAGTCTATGTGGGCGACGAAAACAGATTTTGGCGAAGACTGTGAATGCTAATAGAACAAATTGATCAAGTAAGCTTGATGATGCTCTATGGGCCTATCGCACTGCATACAAGACTCCCATAGGTATGTCTCCTTACCAACTTGTATATGGGAAGTCTTGCCATTTATCGGTAGAGCTAGAGCATAAGTCTATGTGGGCGACGAAGAAGCTAAATTTGGATTGGGGTGCCACATCTAATCAAAGAATGAATGACTTGAATATGCTTGATGAGTTTCGCCTAAAAGCTTATGAATGTTCAGCCTTGTACAAAGAGAAGATAGAAGAGGTATCATGATCAAAGAATTGAAAATCGAGAATTTGTTGTGGGTGATCTTGTGCTTCTATTCAACTCTAGGTTGCGCTTGTTTCCGGGCAAACTCAACTCCAAATGGACCGGGCCATTTTTGCTCACAAAAGTGCTCCCCCATGGGGCGGCTGATCTTGAGAACAATGAAGGAACAAGGTTCATGGTAAACGGGATAAGGATCAAGATCTATCTGGGAAACGCAGAAAATGTGCAAGAAGTTGTTGAGGCCTACTATCTTGATGAAGTCTAAGTAATCAAGAGGCCTACGTCGTGCCGTGATGTTAAATCAAGCGCTGCTTGGGAGGCACCCCAAGATGTAAAAATCTAGCCAACAATAGGTTCTTGTTTTCCGTTTAGTAGTTTTCTTTGTTTAGTTGCTTCTCTGTACTCATTTAGATAACTGTTTGATTTTTGTTTTAGTGTTGGCTAGATATAGCATAGGGTCCGTGTCTAAAAAGTGTCCAGAAAATGTAAACAGAAAGGGCTAATTGTTGCTACATGTGCAGGGGCGAAAAGCAGAATCTGCAGAAAAAGGTCGGGTGCAGAGGTCTACGAACCCCATCGACGGTCCGTGGTTCATCCCAGGGATAGTGAATGGCGTCCGTAGATCCCAAGTAAGTCTCTGAAATTTTCTAAGTCAAAGAGTGATCTACGGTCCATAGATCAACCCACGGACTGTAGACGGGGTCTATTGGGTCCAAACCCTAGTTCTGCCTAACCTGACCTGGACCCCTCCTATTTAAAATCCCCTAATTTCAAATCATTCCCACTTCCCTCCATTTACTCCCAAACCGTTTCTAAACTTCACAATCCCTTAAATAACTCCATAACTCCCCAATTAATCATCCATTTCTTTTCCCCACAATCCCAAATTTCCTTTTCTCTCCAAACTCCACTCATCCCCAAAATTCCCCAAAAGGTCAGGTGTACGGGTTCGGTGCGTAAAGGCAAAGTTGTGGTATCGAAAGTGTCAAGTCATCACACAATCACCCTACTCCCGCTGCTTGTAAGGTAATAGACTTTCCCCTCACTTTGAATTTCGATTCATCGATTGATTATAGAAAGTCCAGAATTGGGTCTTGACCTTGGGCAAATTAATATATGAAATTGTATGCTAAATTAGAAGTGAATGCACCCTTGGAACAATAGATTGTGATTGTGTTGCTTTGTTGTATGTAAACAAAACAATGAAATAAAAGTCTAAATGTAAGTTTCGACTTAGGGTTCCTTATCTTGCAAAAAATACCTGTAAAATTGAGTAATTGGAACCTCTAGAATGACGAACTAGCATAATTTATGTTGAAATACATGATTAGACTAGGATATTGTTGAATATGGCAAAAATGTGGGCTTTCAATCGAAGTATGTCTGAGACCTGGCACAGATCCCATCCACGAGACCCCATCTACGGGTCATAGGTCAATCTACGGACCGTAGATGCCCACCGTAGGTGGTCACTGAAGCCACTGCCTGAATTTGTTTTTGTTTTTCATTTTTGTTCGTTCTTAGTTCTAAAATCTTTTCGAGTGTGTTATGAGTTTATTTTGGTACTAATTAGACATCCACAGGTACCATGGAGCCTAAGAAGAAACTGACATACTCCAAAAAGGGCAAATCAAAATCTGTGGCGCCTACTTTTAGGCTAATTGATGAAGACACAGATGCGGAAAAGGATCCAACATATGTGGCACCAGCCACGAGGACATCTCCTACTGCACCTCGGGCTACTCGGAATACATTTTGGCAGGTGGTCACCGATGTAGTCAGTGTTTCCCAGTCTGATGTGGAGAACACACTGATCGGGTCACCAACTGGTTCTACTTCCGATTCTGAGGTTGCTTCTACTTCTGGCTCAAAGTCTGCCACTGCTTCCGGCTCCGATTCTGGATCTGCCACAGGCTCAAGTTCACATGACAAAGCTACCTCGTCTGATGAGGCCACTAGTTCGGGAGAAGTCCCAGTGCCACAAACCTACGACCCTGATCCGGTGGCTGGGGAACCAAACGGATGGTGTGTTGAGGGCCAATGGAAAATTTATCGAGATGCCAAAATGCTAAATGAGAAAGAGAGAATGGCCCGACTTATTACTTAGGAGCGTAGAGTCCTCACGGGAAATCTACACACCATGCCCGACATTCACCGCCTATTTAAGCTTCACAAGTGCGGGTGGATGGTTCGTGACCCCAAAACGTATAGCGAGGAGATTGTGCGGGGGTTCTATTCTACCTATGCTTCCACTCTCCGATGGTCGATTGATAAGCGATCCAAGCCCACAACCCAGGACCCTCTCACCTCAACCATGGTCCGAGGTTTCTCGGTGGACATCTCTCATGCGACCATCAACCGATTCCTCTACGGTCCTAGCCTTGATCACACTTGGGCACTAAACACAGTCGATTTTGACTATAGATGGGATACAGTGCAGAGTCGAGCCGTCACCCAAAATGCCAAGCAGAGAGAGGCTTTGTTACTATGGCTCGCCAGGCACATCGTTGCAGATGGAAAACATGCGGAGTGGGTCGCCACACCATGGATGGGAATTCGAAAGGCCACCCAAAACTTGGTGGCCAAGTTCTTTTGGTTACTGGTGAAGAATAGAGTCTCACCAACCAAGGCTGATAATTTAGTGATTTGGGATAGAGCGGTCATGGTTGCAGCGTTGGTGGCAGGACTGGAGATAGACTTTGCCCGCATGATATTAGCGGAGATTCATGAGAGGGTTTTTAAGACCACTATTACCTACCCATTCTCGTGTATAATCTTTCAGCTATGCAGAGACGCTGGAGTGCCGATCTGGCACTGTGACAAATTGGTCCATGCAAAGACGCTGGAGTGCTGATTCGCGACGAGGCGAATGTAGTAGCACCACGCAAAGGGCCACAGATCGATGTACCAGAGAATGCTGATCTAGTATATGCGGTGGAGCAAATCCAGGGTGATGATCCTGCCCCTCCAGCCCACAATGATGATACCTCGGCTTCCTTCTCACAGGCCGCTAGCCAGGCCCCGAGCTCTTCTATAGCCATTCCTCCTTATGGAGCCAATGTTATACCACAGGCTCGAGACCAGAAGTTAAAGGCTCAGATGGCCACCTTGCTGCACCATATTAAGCCTTGGATGTGGAAGTTGATTGCTGAGTCCGAAGAGAGAGTAGAAACGAGGATGGAGGCTAAAACGGACCAAAAGGTCCAAGCAGTTCATAGGTGGCTCGATGCCTTCGAGTTGAGAGTTCTAGATAAGCCAGCTCTTACTACTGATATGTCCTCTTTCCGGACCGAGCTAGCTAGTTTTCGGGTCGATGTTGACTTCATCCTTGCCACACCAACTGTTGAGCCACAGGCTGCACCCTCTCCATTAGGCGATGATACAGTCCTGGGTGCACTATTCAGTGGAGATGATGCGGAGGAGCAGCCCGAGCCTGCATGTGCCCAAGGTAAGAGGCACCGATCTAGTCGTAAAACTAAGCTCACAGAGGAGGAAAAGTCTAGCAAAAGGCAACGCAGGCAGGAGAAGAAGGCATAGAAAGCCTCCATAATAGATGAGCAGCTGAGGTAGCAGAGGGCCCATGAGATGGTTGCTGGGGCATCGAGTTCTATGCCCATTTCTAAGGTTCTACCTACTATGGCGGATTATGTGAGCACCACTGGGGGTGCGGTGAGACCGACAAATAGCACTACTGAAGGTGCTGTGACCAAAGATGCGGGAACTAATGAGGGTGACTCCACTGTTGGTGTAGTGAAATATGGGAAACCGGACCCAATTGTTTGCTGATGATTCTTCGGCGCTATGCGCCACAGGTTTGCTTCACCAAAATCCATTAAGTTTTACTACTTTTTGTGTGCATTGGGGACAATTGCACCTATTTTTGTTTAGGGTGGGGTAAATTGATTGTGAGTGATAGGGTGAAGTTTGAGTAACCCAACTCATAATCCTCTCTTGGGGTTTTCTTGCCTGTGTTTTTTTTCCCCAAGAGACTGCTTAATTTTTGTTGAACCGGCATGTTTAGAATTGTATGTGTAGAAGCATGAGAAAGAATGAAGCATGATG
>NW_006239047.1:832349-832855 GCF_000226075.1 Solanum tuberosum
CTTTGATCCAAATGCTTTGAGCCTAAAAGAGACCATTTCTTTCTAAACCCGTAACTCACCTTCCCATAATCTATTGGTTTGGCCCCGGTCCTTCCTTGGACATGTGCACCTCAACTTAGGCTGGCCTAAGTTGAGGGTGGTTAATGCAAAAAAGTGACCTCAATCTTGGCCCTGATCCGACATCGGGTATTGTGCACCTCAACTAACAGAAATTCCTTAAGTTGAGGGTGACTATGAAAGGGGAAATCTAAAGAAAAATGGGTATGAAAAGAGTTTGGTGTTGAAAAAGAAAAGAAAAAAAAAGGGATGTGACTTTGTGCGAAAGAAAGTGAGGAAAACTAAAGAAAAAGAAGAAAAGTGAAAAATAAAAGAGCTACAAAGTCGAAAGTCACATCAATGATGGAAAAGAATAAAGGGAAATAGGAGAAAAAGGTAGGATGTCAAAAATAGGGCAAAAAGAGGTAGAAAAGCCTAATGTAATGTCAATGAGGGCAGAAAGTCACTAA
>NW_006239047.1:833320-853353 GCF_000226075.1 Solanum tuberosum
GACTTTTAGTTTTAAGTTGGGGGTTTGGGAATTGATTAGTTATTTAATTAGGGGTTAAGGTAGGTGATGTACCGTGAGTTTACGGTATTTTTGACACATTTCACTTGAGAGTTGTGTGTGTCTAGTGCTATTTTGTATTAGTTTATATGTGTTTTTCTCATGTTTGCAGGGAATAGGTTCAGGCGTGGAAACTTGAAGACACAACTAAAAGAAGTGCAGAAAAGGGCATCTACGGAGGCAACTTACGGACTGTAAGTCCAGTTACGCCCCGTAGATGATAGTCGTAGAAGGGCAGAAAAGGCATTGCTGAAAATCAGGGAATTCTTGACCAAATGTGGAGCCATGGTTGTGACTTACGGACCATAGATTGATCTACGGACTGTACTGTTGTTCCGTCAAATCATTCAGAGATCGGTTCCAGTACCTGATGCTGAAAAAATCTAAGTGTGGCGTTACGGAGAAGAGTTACAGACCGTAGATAGAGTTACGGTCCGTACTGTTGAATCGTCGATTGCGACAGAGATTTTGCAGATTTTGAAGAAAGAAAAATTACCTAAGTCTTGAGACACATAAGGGACCTACGGACCGTAGGTCAGTCTCGTAGAATGAAGACGCGTCCTGCATCTTTATTTCCTTATTTCGTTTCCTTTTTAGTTAGGACTTATTTCTCTATATATATAGTATGTAAACCTCATTTTGGGGGGTTGGAGATTATTATTTTTATTCTAGTGTTTGGCTTTGGAGATTAACTTGCAACTTTAGCAATTCTTAATTTCCTAAGCACGTTTTGGTGATTTTTACTTTGAAATTCAAGTTGAAATTCTGGGATTATTCTACTCTACTATGTAAGTTCATTATTTATTCTTCAAACATTATGAATTGTTTTCCTTTTAATATGGGTAACTAATTCCACAACTAGGGTTGTGGGAACCATAAGCGTTTAATGAAGTATGAATAGTAACTAAGTAATTCCCGAATAGTGTTTTTCATGCATTGATAATTCTTTCATCTAGAAGTCGTTTTAACGGTGCGCAACGTTAGAACTCGCCTTGTTGCTACTGCCGGACCAAGGAGGTAGTTAATAAGAAAATAATTATCAACATAGATTTAGTGTGATATTATCTAATAGAATTAATGTCGATTGGTGCAAGGGTGAAAACTAAGCCATACATCGATGTGACGTCTAATATGAGGTAATGGTAAGGGTTAGTAAATTATACACACGTAACCGGACCAAGGTGCAGGGTGAAATTCTCTAGATGCTGGACCAAGGATTTAGAGATACATAACTTATCGCTTTGCATGTAATACACTAGGAAGGGATTGCTATTACTAGGATTATGGAGTTATGAGCTTATGGGGAACATGTACTCCCTAGTGTTCTTCGCTATTTGATAACAACAAAAGTTTGAATCTTGCTTACTAATTACTTTCATAGTTTCCAAAATTTGTTACACAAACCCCCCCCCCCCCCTCTTTTACTTATTTGTCTCGGAAATACATTGGCTAAACAAATATAATCGTTATTGAACTTAAGTCTGAACCATATTCCTCATGGGATCGACCCCAACCTACAAGTTGGGTTCTTTATGGGATAACGATCACTTATGCTTTTGAAAAGAGGTGTAATTTGAGCGTATCACCATCCTCTGGACAATCTTGTATCTCCCTTTGAATCTGGAATACAAAAATAGATCTAAAATAAGAAATCTAGCTATTTTATCAGCTTTCATCTCCACCATTGAACCCAGTTATATCAAGGAGGCCTTAAAGGATGTTGACTGGATGAATTCAATGCATGAAGAGCTTCATCAGTTTGAAAGAATCAAAGTATGGCACCTGGTCCCCAGACCTCTCAACAGAACCATTATTGTTACATGATGGGTGTTTAGAAACAAGCTGGATAAATATAGAACTTTCACAAGAAACAAGTCATGAATAGTGGTACAGGGATACAATCAAGAAGAAGGAATTGACTATGATGAGACCTTTGCACCTGTAGCAAGGATGGAAGCCATTAGAATTCTAATAGCCTTTTCTACCGACATAGAGTTCAAGCTGTTTCAAATGGATGTTAAAAGTGCCTTCTTGAATGGGTACTTGAAAGATGAGGTTTATGTATAAAGCAACCTCTAGGATTTGAATATGTTGACCTACCTTCCCATATGCTGAAGTTAGACAAAGCTCTGTATGGCCTGAAACAAGCACCTAGAGCCTGGTATGAGTGACTGTCAAAGTTTCTTCTTAGAAATGGGTTCAAACGAGGAAAAATTGACAACACCTTGTTCTTGAAGTCTAGAGGAAAAGAGCTTATTATAATGCAAGTATATGTAGATGACATTATCTTTGGAGCCACTTTAGATCCTCTATGCAAAGAGTTTGCAGCCCTGATGAGCAGTGAATTTGAAATGAGCATGATGGTGGAGCTCAACTTTTTCTTGGGTTTGTAAATCAAACAGTCCCCTCAGGGCACATCAATATGTCAAGAGAAGTACATCAAAGAACTACTCAAGAAGTTCAGCATCAAGGAGGCCAAAATACTTGATACTCTAATGAGCACAAATGTCAAAATTGATAGTGATGAAGCAGACACTGATGTGAATCAAACCATGTATAGATGAATCATTGGTTCACTCCTCTATCTTACTGCAAGCATGCCAGACATAGTCTTCAGTGTGGGGATGTGTGCTAGGTTTGTAGCAGCTCCGAAAGAATCACACCTGAAGGCAGCTGAGAGGATCTTGAGATACTTGAAAGGGAACACAAGACCTGGTCCTATACTATCATTCAGGGGATTCCTTTGACTTAATTTGATATGTTGATGCTAATTATGTAGGTTTTCTTGTTGACAAGAAAAGCACCTTAGGCATGTCTCATTTTCTAGGGTCATCACTGATCTCATAGGGAACTAAGAAGAAAAACTTAGTGGCCTTTTCCACTACTTAAGCTAAGTATATGGTTGCTGCTTCGTGTTGTGCTCAACTCTTGTGGATCAAGCAACAGCTCGAAGATTTTGGTGTCCTCACAAATACCGTTACTCTCATATGCGACAACACAAGTGCAATGAACATGACCAAGAATACTGTCAAACATAAGAGGACCAAGCACATAGATATGAGGCATCACTTTCTCAAGGACAATGTTGACAAGGGAAATGTGGTGATGAGATACTGCAAGATGGAGGAACAAGTATCTAACATCTTCACCAAGGAACTAAGCAAAGAGCACTTTGTCAAGAATAAACTGAGTCTAGGAATGCACAAGCTGAGCTGATTTCAAAACAAATTTGCATAAAGCCTTCTATTTGATTATGCTGAGGAGGGCATATATCTATACTTGTTGTATTGCTTAATTTTTGTGAATTCACACCTAGTACCTTACTGCAGGTACACACTCATGACATGTTGGCTAAAGGGAATATCTAATCATAATAGGTAGGGGTATCTATAGCAAGGGACCATGTCTCTTTAAAGGTTAGTATCACTTGTACTACACAGTTTTCTGTCAAAGTTCACTGCCATGTTTCATCTCCCCATCTCTTGTGTCAGTTACAGACGTCTTTTCAGTTTAAAAATAGAAGGTCGCTACTATTCAGGGACCCGATACCAAGCTTCAATACATCCCATTGTTTGTTTTCAAACAAATCAAATCATATAATTTTTCTTCGAAATTTCTCCCTACTTCTCAAATTGTTCCTCTCCTTTCTCTTGGAAAAATGTCAAACCCTTCTTCTCCCCCAAAATCTCCTCTCTCTCCCAAGAAATCAAAATTTCTAGTTCATTCAATTTCTCAATTCTTCCTTCTGAGGGATCTCCATCTACTCCAGTATGTGGGGTGGTAAAACTGGCGAATATATCACACCCCACACTGAACTATTAGAGTTTCTTGTACTCAACCCTATGTAAAACATGCCTTGTTCTCCAACATTACTTCTATCAGGGAAGGATTCTCAAAATTTTGAGGCCCAGTCGGTTGGCAAACCTGTCACTGAGACGCCCATTGAAGATTTGGAAGTTGTGTATCAACCAGGTCCAGTCTCATCTACTATGTCTGAAAGGTTGTTCGAAGGGATTTGCCTGAGGGCAAAGGAACAAAGTCTAACATACTGGCTGCTACAGAGGAACTAGTGGCAGCGCAAAGTCTTACATCTCTCCGAGGAGATATTCAGACCACTTTTCTGGAAGAGGAGTGCTGGTCGCCGGAACAGGTCCCTCATAGTTTTCATCCTATGTTTGACCAAACCCCTAATACCATGGGAGTTAACAGTGAAGAACAGGATGAAGAAGTTCCTCTTGTTTGGTCTAGAAGAGGGGTTCGAGGAGAAAATGCTTCAAATATGTGTGCACCAGATTTTGGAGAAACTCAAGATGCTCATGAAGTAAGAATTGAGGAAGAGCCTACTGAGTTAGAGAAGAAAAGAAAGAGAAAAGGAAAGGGAAAGATGGTTGAATCCTCTAACAAGGGAGACAACAGGAGATATGTAACGAGAGGTACAATCCAAAAATTGCTTGAGGATGCTCTGGCAGCGAATGAGGCACAAACCATAAGAAATCGAAGGCAAAGACAACTTCACAGTGTGCCTACTGAATATCCAATTTCATTGCCTCAAGAGATAGGTTCAAACGAAACAGAGTTTGAGGATATTTTTAAAGCAATGGTGAAACGGCAGAGGAACAAATAATTAAGCCTAAGGGAGATCCTAAATCTGGGAAAAAATCACCTGCAAAAAGGGCCAAGGATACTACAAAGGTTGTCTCAAAATCAAAGTATGTAAAGGGAACAGGTCCAACTGCACAGAAACCAATTGAAGGAAAGGTCATGACAAGAGAGGAATTCATTTATGAACTTGAGAAACAAAAAGTTCTAAATTGAAGGGTGTTTGATACTGACATATTCACAGAACATGGTATGTCTCCCTACAAAGTTGGGAGCATCTGTTTGAATGTCCAGCACCATATTTACATGAGCCAGAACTGCGTGAGTTCTATTACAAAATGGAACTCCTTGATGATGGAGGTATTCAGACCACTGTACGCGAGGTGAAGATTTCCTTAAGTGAAGAAAGCTTGGGAATTATACTAGGAGTTCCCTCTCAAGGGATCATGTCCGTTGAACGAAGTAAGCCTTCTGTTGATTTTTTTCAAAAGGGCCACCAAGCATGGGGACATTAAGTGTGTAGGTCTTCCTAAAAAGTTTCTCAGAGGGGAGTAACAGTTGTTCTTTGAGTTTGTGAATAAAGTGGTCGTGCTCAGAAGTGAAAAGAAGACTATGGCATCTGCAGCCGATCTGTTTCTCATGGAGAAATTGGATGAACTTGAAGCTATCAGTCTTCCTGGGATTATGCTCGAGCACATGCATAGAGTTATGACCTGGAAAAGTTTCAAGCATGGCATACCCTATGAGTACTTATTGAATCATGTGTTTGAACATTTTGGAGTGCCTTTTAGCATAAGGGTACCTGGTACTGTAAAGCAAATGTTCTCTGCAGCCACACTTTTGGAATGTGAGTGTGCTGAGGATAAAGTCAAAGCCAAGTCCCATGTCTCTGAACTCCTTGAACAACAGGAAGCACTCAAGTGTGAGCTGAATGATTTCACAACAACCTTGAGTACTAAGGAGGTGGAAATTGCACGACTTAGGGCTTAACTTCAACATTCTATTTCTCGAGGACTTGGTACTAGTGCTGACAGTAAGGAGGAAGTTGAAAAGTTGAGAGCTGAGAATGCATAGCTGCTAAAGACAAATGCCTCACTCAGTGAGGAAGTCCAGTCTATAACTAGCAACTCATTCAGGCGCATGTTGATGCTAATACTCGCCTGACTCTTGTGTTGCATTCTTTCTCTCCTCGTCCCCCTCCATCCTAAAAGAGTGTTGTTTTTGTTCTTAATTCTTCCTGTGTCTATTGTTGATTCCCCTTTTGCTCAAACTAGTGGCATGTACTATTTTTGACTGGACTATGTGGCCAGTATTGTGATATAATATTATTATCTATTTTTCCCTGTTTGGTATTCTTTTGTATTCTCTATTTTCTTCCTACCTACTCATGTACTGTGTGGCCCATGGCCCTGAATTCCTTACGATTTTGCATGTAGGTTGTATATGTTTACTGTCACTCCTTTTCAATGATGTCAAAAGGGGGAATTGGCTGTAAATTGGTGTATTGAAATTAGAGTTTGTTGACAGGGGGAACTGATAATTTGAATGAATAAAATCATGTGAGGCAGTTTGTTTGTTATCATCAAAAAAGGGAAAATGATAGGTTTTCAAATGTTTTGATGATCCTCACAAATGCAGGGACTCGGTCCTCTGCAGAGTGTGCTCATCCAGGGCAATATATTGTACAGCTGGAAAAGCTGTCTTGTCAGTGGTTGGTGAAGTCGTCAGCATACTTAACCAATAGGAATGGACGGGGTTGTTTGTCCAATGGTCAATAATTCTTTGTGGATTGATATAATCAAAATGACAAACAACTAACTACTCATTTATTCAAAGATAGAAAAATCAAGCTTCATACAAAACAACAAGGGACCTGATCGACTGAAGAATTGATTTCTGAACATGCTGATGTTTCGATTGCTTGTATTTGTGCTTATCTTGTAGGATTTGTTTCACTCTTGTTAGAAACGTTTCAAAACTTTGTATGAGTCGTGTAAGAGCATAGTTAGGAGTAACTTTGTGTCTTACGGATAAAAGTCTATATTGATTAGAAATAGTTAATATAGTGGGCAATAAGGGCATGCTTTGGCTTGTTTAAGTAATATGGATATTACTTAGGTTGAGATTAGGAGGTTAATCTCATTGTTGTAAGTTGAAGTCTGTGTTTCACTTTTGCTTGGTGATTAGTGAAAACAGTTGAAAAATCATGTGTGACAGGTCGTGATTTTACTCCCTTGAGCAAGGAGGTTTCCACGTAAAATCATGTGTCTTTATTTACTTGTAGTTGCTTACTTTCAGCACTTAAACTGTACTAAGGACTTGGTCCTGTGATCGTTAGTGGACGCATACATTCCATCAAGACAACTCTTTGTTTTGGAGCTTGTTAGGGCGTACGTAAATGCTATGGCGAATGGTGGTTCTGCAATGAAGGAAGGTTTGGTGAGACAAGTAGTTAAGAAACCCATCGACACCGAAAATGTTGCCTTTCCTCTGAAGTGATTGTGGATGAGAAGGAAAAGGTTAAGAAAGAGAAGTAGAAGGAAGTGTTTAAGATGATTACGATGAAAGAGAAGTTTAGACATACGACAAGGGATTTGTGTAAGATATTGATGGATGAGAATAGTTGGAAAGCTTTTTCTTAGAGTAATACAAGCAAAATCAAAGAGGTGGGAGTAGAGTTTAGCATATTTGATGGTTCAGTGACTGAAAATAATGTGGAGTTGCAAGAAGGAAAATTGATTGTGCAAAAATGGTTATTAGGTAACTAGCATGATGGTAAATAATCCACGATTTGAATATACATATGATGAAGATTGAAAAGTGTTCTAATGGTGGAAGTAGTTGTTCGCAATAAATTTTTGTAGTGCTGAAATATAACTGCAACCAAAATAAATAAAAGAAAAATGTGATTTTTTATTGATGAATTTGTGAGCACAATTATATTGTTCTCTTGATTCTTCTCTCCTAAGATTTAACCAAGATTTAAGGGCTGACAATAGTGTATTTCTCGAATGTAGGATGTTGTAGACCTTCTTGAAATGTGTTTGATCTCTAGAAACACTGAAAAGCACTTTGTCTTTTCAAGTCGATCTCTGGGAAAAACATCGTTGACCACTCCTTCGAAGAACTATGTAATTGATGTTGTAGTTTTCACCAATGTTTACAAAATGCTTGTTGAAGTGTTTTTCAAATTATTTTCAGAATTTCTTGCGTATTCTATATTTTTATTTGTAGTTGTGGACAAGGTTGTTTATGATTGGCCAAATAATGTCATTTTAACACTTGACGGATTGTGATTGGTTCTTGAATTTGACTAGGACCACCACATCATTTTGACACGTGGTCTCATCTTGCTGGTCTTGGATGCATAGTTATCGTGACACGTGACTTAGGTTTGGCCTTCAAGGTTAAACAGACTTTGGACTTGAATTTAATAAAATTATTTAATTTATTTGTAAAGCCCACATTACACCATTCAACTCAAATGAATATAAATTTAATTCAAATTTTGCATGAATTTATTCCAATAAAATTTATGTGTCTACAAATGTCCTGTAGCGACCCTATCGAAAGGATACTACCACTTACACAAGAAATCTAATTAAATACTCGCGACATTTAAAAGAGTTTAACTATGGCCATTTTGATTATAATTTAGTAGAGGGATTAGGTTCATAAAGAGAAAAAACAAGAAATAGTTAAGGATGTGCATCCTGCCCATTTAAACATTTATTTGATGTCAAATTGATATTGCGCAGAATTTTAACTTATGGTGGAAAAACCCTTTCAAAATAATATAAGACAATAACTCACGAGATTTTTATGCATATATTATACTCACACTGCAAAAATGATATAAAAAGAATATTACAAACTTCCGAGTACCCAAATTAGGTGGTTCATCCTTCACACAACCATTAAAAGCAAGTGGTAAATTTAATATATTACAAGACTTGGGATTACACACCCCAAAAGAACAAAATATATAGCCATACTTATATTACAACCCATGGTGACATGATCAAATTAGCCCTCAAAATTTCATGTAAATGTACAACACATAGATCATGTATAAGTCCCAAGGTTTATACAAAATATAGATGCCTATATGCAAATGTGATCTTCCTTAAGGCTCTCAAAATCTCCTTCTCCAATGGCCAGCTTCGTCCCTCCTCTTGATCATTCCCTACGATAGAAACAACTGTCGCTAAGCATATAGCTTAGTGGTGTAAAAACTATAGGTTCGGAGCCCTCAGATTCACCAAGCTACCATTCTCAAGTCATAGGCAGCACAATTGAAACATAACAAACAAATCAAGTAAACAATATATAAAGAGTATCAAGTTTGATATTTAAAGATCCAAAATGTCAAGAACACTCATAGCACCATTTCCCAAGAGATTCAATAACAAGGCTCGCCCAATATATACATCATGCCGTCACACCAAGCATAAGCAGGTATCAAGAAGGGCCGACGCCCTATATCAAGAAGGTCAAGCCCAATAATCAAGAGAACCAAGAACCATATTAAAAATGGCTTTCTAGTTTGTACTTAAGATGGACAACTTCCATTCTTAAGACCGACTAAAAATCTAGATTCAAGATGGCAAATGATCTGAATCAAGAGGCATGCCAATAGTGACAAAGTCACAACCACAAGAAGGACAAGGTTCCAACAAGAGTACCAAGTGATCAAACAATCCGTACAAGTGGGTGAGTTACACAAGCATCTTTAATCTCTTAAAGGATACCAACACGACAATGCAAAGTGACAAGGGGTAACCAAGGTACCAAGATAAACTTTCAGATATACCAGCAGGTAAAAAGAATACAAGTACAAGTTTATACACAAACATCAGTGCTTAGCTTAGAAACAGTCCAACACAACTTCAAGAGTTCAAATCGTAGACCAACCAACGTATCAAGGTCCTCAACTTGTTCACGAGTATATAGAACCTTAAAATAAAATTAAATAACTTCTTTAATCCCTAGTAGCTCAATAATGTTAATGTAAAACAACATTATCATCACAAGTAAGCTTAGCCTATACAAATACTACTATGCTCCCAAAACAGTAATTCTGGTCGGCCTAGAACCTCATGTCGAAACTTAGATTTGAAAAGGAAAACGGGGAAATTGGACTGTATATCCTTCATGAAAGATGTAGGTACATCTCTTAAGGTTGCAAACAATCAATAATAACTGCAAAATATATTTTGTACAAAAAGATATTGTCGATACACTAACAGTTGTTACATACAGTATTTCTAAATTCGAAATCTGGACAGAACTTGTCCTATGTTGCGTCCCATATTTCGAATCCATAACTGCTAAATTAGAGTTTTACATAAAGATAAGATATGTAGGTATATGAATTATCTTTCCAAATAATATTTATTCACCCAAAAAGGTGTTCTAGAGAATGATATATTCTAAAAGTAATAAACACTACTCAGCTCAAAAACAGATTTCAACTACTCACCAAAGAGAAGAGTTTATCTCGAATTCCAGCCAAAAGGACCAAGATTTTCTCTTGTGATTTTGAAGAACAAATGGTTAGATATGTTCTAAGGTTCTTAGACTTCATGGGAAACGAATTTCACTAGAGGAGGTGTCAAAATATAGTTTCGAGAGTGATGTTTATCACATGCACAACTGTCTCCAAAAGGTGGCTACCCAAAATGCATACATATATACCTATATGTATAACCCTCACCTCCCTTTCAAGTTATACATAATTCTAATTATAATATTACGCAAATACCCCAATACAATCCATTAAATTACGATCACAATTTATGTTAAGCAAGTTTGCAAATATCACAACATTTCAAGTTCCCAAAATGAGAGTAAAACATAGTGTAGTGATTAAGCAATGGTGTATCGACAAGCGACTCTTGGTTAGCATTTCGGGGTGTTACAACTCTCTCCCCCTTAAAGAAATTTTGTCTCGAAATTTACCTTACACTAGTCCCGGAACTAGTGCGGATACTAGGTCCTCATATCTCTTTCTCTCTCCCAGGTAACTTCTTTTCCAGAATGGTTCCTCCAAAGTAGCTTTACTAAGTGGATTCTCTTGTTTCTAATTTGCTTTACTTCTCGAGCTTCAATTCGGATAGGTTCTTCATTATAAGTCAAGTTAGGATTAAACTCAATAGATTCAACTGGAAGAACATGAGATGGGTCAGAATGATATCTTCTGAGCATAGAAACATGAAAGACATTGTGGATCTTGTCTAACTCTGATGGCAAAGCTATTTTATATGCAACTTGTCCAACCCTTTCAAGTATCTCATAAGGTCCAATAAACCGGGACTAAGTTTTCCTTTTTTGCCAAATCTCATAATCTTTTTCCATGGAGACACCTTTAAGAATAATTTATCTCCAACTTGATATTCAATGTCACGCCTTCTAAGATCAGCGAAGAAATCTTTAGACGATCCTTGATAATTTTTACCTTGTCCTTTGTTTGTTGCACAATTTCAGGACCAACAAGCTTTCTTTCACCAACTTCACTCCAACAAAGAGGGGCCCGACATTTCCTTCTGTACAAGGCTTCATAGGGAGGCATTCCAATACTCGATTGGTAACTGTTATTGTAAGAAAATTCTATCAAAGCCAAGTATTTATCCCAACTACCCTCAAACTCCATAATGCATGCTCGAAGCATATCCTCCAAAATTTGAATCACTCTTTCCGACTGATCGTCTGTCTGAGGATGGAACAAAGTGCTAAATTTCAACTTAGTACCCAAAGCTTCCTGCAAGCTGCCCCAAAATCTAGATGTAAACCTTGGGTCTCGATCAGATACAATAGACACAGGTATTCCATGTAGTCTTACAATCTCATTAATGTACAATTCGGCTAAACGCTCAAGTGAGTAATCCATCCCGATTGCTAATAAGCGAGCACTCATGGTTAGCCTGTCCACAATCACCCATATTGCATCATGATTCCTTTGAGTGCGAGGAAGTCCAGAAACTAAGTCCATAGTTATTCTCTCCCATTTCCATTTCGGCATCGACAAGGGTTGTAGTAAACCAACTGGGACTTGATGCTCTACCTTTACTTGTTGACAAACCAAACATTTGGAAATGAACTCAGCAATGTCTCTCTTCATACCATTCCACCAATAATGTTCTTTGATGGTCTGGTACATCTTTGTACCACCAGGATGCATTGCATATGGTGAAGTATATGCTTCATTTAATATTTATCTCCTCTATTTGTCATCACAAGGGACGCATAACCTGTTTTGATAAAATAAGCCACCATCCTCTGTTACTGTAAAATCAAGCTTTTCCCCATTTTGAACTTCTCTGGTCAATTTTACAAGTTTCTCATCTAACCTTTGTGCTTCTTTCACCTGTTCAAGTAATATAGGCTTTACTTGCAAATTAGAAATAACTGAACCCTTTGAATCAAGTGTAAAACAAACATTCATGGCTCTTAACTCAAGGAGCAGGGGCAACGGACTCAAAGAAATGCTTGCGAAGGATTTTTGACTTAAGGCATCTGCAACCACATTAGCTTTACCTGGATGATAATCAATCATGCAGTCAAAATCCTTGATGAGTTCAAGCCATCTACGTTGTCTTAGGTTTAGCTCCTTTTGAGTACCTAAGTACTTTAAGCTCTTGTGATCAGTAAATATTTGACGATGATCTCCATACAAATAATGCCGCCATATTTTTAAAGCAAACACTATAGCAGCAAGTTCAAGATCATGAGTAGGATAATTCAATTCATGCGGTTTTAATTTTTGAGAGGCATAAGAAATTACCTTCCCTTCTTGCATCAAAACGCATCCTAGACCATTGTGAGAGCATCAATGTATACTACATACTCTTTCCCTTCATTTGGTAGAGTAAGTATAGGCGCTTGAGTCAACAAGGATTTGAGAATTTCAAAGCTCTCTTGGCATTTGTCATCCCCAAATAAACTTTACTTCCTTCTGCAAGAGCTTAGTCAAAGGGGAGGCAATAATGGAAAAGCCTTTCACAAATCTTTTGTAGTATCCTGCTAAGCCCAAGAAACTTCTTACCTCAGTTTGACTTTTGGGAGGTATCCATTCAACAACTGCTTACTAGGATCCACCTTCACGCCTTCGGTTGATACAACATGTCCCAAAAAAGCTACTTCATCAAGCCAAAATTCACACTTGGAAAGTTTAGCATAAAGTTCTTTCTCCTTCAAAATTTTCAAAACAATCCGAAGGTGTTTTTCATGATCTTCACTACTTCTAGAAAATATTAAAATATCATCTATAAAGACAACTACAAACTGATCAAGATAAGACTTAAATACTCGATTCATTAGATCCATGAATACCGCAGGACCATTTTGTCAATCCGAATGGCATCACCAAAAATTCATAATGACCATACCGAGTTCTAAAAGCAGTTTTAGGGACATCTTTCTCTCTAACACGCAGTTGGTGATATTCAGACCTTAAATCAATCTTTGAGAATACTTTAGCACCCTTCAGTTGGTCAAACAAATCATCGATCCTTGGTAGTGGATATTTGTTCTTGATTGTTATTCGGTTCACTTGTCTATAGTCAATACAAAGCCTAAGAGTGCCATTTTTCTTCTTTACGAAGGGATCCCCAAGGAGAAACACTAGGTCGAATAAAACCTTTCTCAAGAAGTTCTTGCAATTGAGATTTTCAATTCTCTTAATTCTGCGGGAGCCATTCTATAAGGAGTGATAGAAATAGGGGTAGATCCAGGAATAAGCTCGATTGGAAATTCAACCTCTCTTTCCGGGGGGCAACCCAGGAAGATTTTCGGGGAAGACTTCTGGGAAATCACATACAACAGGTATGTCCTTGATACAAGGACTCTTAAACTGTGTATCAACTATGTGAGCAAGGTATGCCCCACAAGCTTGACACATCCACTTTCTTGCCAAGGCCGCAGAAATACTTTCTTGCCAAGGCCGCAGAAATAATACTAGATGTCAATGATCTTTCACCTTGTACAATGATGTGTGAAAATGTAGGATCTTTAAAAGTCACATGCTTAGACCTACAATCTACTACTACATGATATTTATAAAGCCAATCCATCCTGATAATAACATCAAAATCCTTGAAGGGCATTTCAATCAAATCAGCAGGGAAGACTAGGGTTTGAATCATGAAGGGACAATCTTGGTAAACTCAATTACACACAACTTGATAACCCAAAGGACTTTCAACCAACATATCATAATTAAGTCTCATAGATTTCACATTTTCAGGAAGAACAAGTGATGAACAAAGATATGAATGTGTAGAACCAAGATCAAATAGTGTAAACACACATAAGACAAATAAGTAAAATTTACCGACAACACGTCTTGTCCATCTTGATCATCCCTCTGCCCAATATCATAAGCGTGTGTAGTAGCCCTTGGTCCACTAGCTTTATTAGCTCAACTTGCACCTATTGCTTGGGTGTTTTTAGGTCTTGCACCTCTATTAGTTTGAGGGGGATTAATTGAAGGCTTATGAACTGGGCCTTCAGTTCTTAAGGAAGGAGCATTATTAGGATTGTCTTATGATCAAATTTCCCACAATTAAAACATGCACCAGAAGCTCTCCTGCAAGTACCATAATGATTCTTTGCACATTGTGGGCAAGTGGGAATGCGAGGCTTGCCTTGGCCATAATTTGGAGTGCTAGTTGTAGAAAATTCTGATTTGTTTTGCCTTTGTTGAGGTGGCATGTTATCACTACCAGCCCTAGAATCATCAAACCATCCCCCTTTGGATAGACCTCCAAAATCTGGTCTAGGCTTTCGGAATTTGTGTTCATTTCTACTAGCTTCTTCTTTATCAAGTCGTTCCCAAGTAAAAGCAGCAGACACTAACTTACAAAAGTTCTCATGTTGCAGGATCACCACATTCTGCCTAATGGAATCATATAAACTATCTAACAATTTCCTGCACTTGTCTTTTTCCTCTTTAATAATACCTCAAGCATAATGAGAGAGCCTTAGAAACTTCTGTTGGTACTCAGCAATAGACATGCCTCGTTGCCTTAGATTCAAAAACTCCTTTTTCTTTGCATCACAATAAGCAGGTGGGACATACTTCATACGAAATTCCTTAAGAAAATCATCCAAGTAAGAACAGGAGGTTTTACCTTGGCATTCGGAACACTTACCCACCAATCATAAGCATCCTTTAGTAATAGTGAAATAGAATACTTAAATTTGGCAACATCTGAACACTCCAACTGCTCAAATACCCTCTCCAAGCGCTCCAGTCAATGTTTAGAATTCGTGGGATCAACAGTACCTTCAAACTCCACTCCACCCATTTTCCTCATTTTCTCAAAGTTAATCCCGTTGGGATCATGCATCGATTCAGCCATTTGTTGAAAAGGAGGATTCATGGCTTGAGTACCACGACTCATGTGAGGATGTGGACCAGCTCTTACACCCTGATGGTTTCCCACTTCACACCCACTAGTGAACATATTGATTCGAGAAATGTTCTCCAACCTCTTCTAGTGCATGAGGTTGGGAAATAGAGGTACCCGACCCTTCACGAGCAGCTTCCATAGGTCGGTCAAAAGAAGATGCCATAACTTAATTACTTCAAAAGGGAAGATCACATTGCATTAGGGACATGTACTTGATGCATATGCACTCTATATGCGATAAAAATATTATAAACCATGTAAGTGAACAAATAATCTATGTAGAACATTTTTCGAAAGCGAACAAGTATACAGGTAATTCACAAAAAAAGTCCAAGAACCACAAACCTAGGCTCTGATGCCAACACTTGTAGCGACCCTTTCGAAAGGATACTACCACTTAAACAAGAAATCTAATTAAATACTTGCGACAATTAAAAGAGGTTAACTATGGCCATATTGATTATAATTTAGTAGAGGGATTAGGTTCATAAAGAGAAAATAAAAATAGTTAAGGATGTGCATCCTGCCCATTTAAACATTTATTTGTGTCAAATTGATATTGCGAAGAATTTTAACTTATGGTGGAAAAACCCTTACAAAATAATATAAGCCAATAACTCACGAGATTTTATGCATATAATATCCTCACACTGCAAAAATGATATAAAAATAATATTACCAACTTCTGAGTACCCAAATTAGGTGGTTCATGCTTCACACAACCATTCAAAACAAGTGGTAAATTTAATATATTACAAGATTTGGGCTTACATACCCCAAAAGAACAAAGCATATAGCCAAACTTATATTACAACCCATGGTGACATGATCAAATTAGCCCTCAAAATTTCATGTAAATATACAACACATAGATCATGTATAAGTCCCAAGGTTTATACAAAATATAGATGCCTATATGCAAATGTGATCTTCCTTAAGGCTCTCAAAATCTCCATCTCCAATGGCCAGCTTCATGCCTCCTCTCGATCATTCCCTACAATAGAAACAACTATCGCTAAGCATATAGCTTAGTGGTGTAAAAACTATAGGTTCGGAGCCCTAAGATTCACCAAGCTATCTTTCTCAAGTCATAGGCAGCACAATTGAAACATAACAAACAAATCAAGTAAACAATATATAAAGAGTATCAAGTTTGATATTTAAAGATCCAAATGTCAAGAACACTCATAGCACCATTTTCCAAGAGATTCAATAACAAGGCTCGCCCAATATATACATCATGTCATCACACCAAGCACAAGCAGGTATCAAGAAGGGCTGACGCCTTGTTTCAAGAAGGTTCAAGCCCAATAATCAAGAGAACCAAGAACCATATTAAAAATGGCTTTCTAGTTCGTACTTAAGATGGACAACTTCCATTCTTAAGACGGACTAAAAATCCAGAGTCAAGTTGGCAAATGATCCGAATCAAGAGGCATGCAAATAGTGACAAAGTCACAGCCACAAGAAGGACAAGGTCCCAACAAGAGTACCAAGTGATCAAACAATCCGTACAAGTGGGCGAGTTACACAAGCGTCTTTAATCTCTTAAAGGATACCAACACGACAATGCAAAGTGACAAGGGGTAACTAAGGTACCAAGATAAACTTTCAGATATACCAGCAGGTAAAAAGAGTACAAGTACAAGTTTATACACAAACCTCATTGCTTAGCTTAGAAACAGTCCAACACAACTTCAAGAGTTCAAACCGTAGACCAACCAACGTATCAAGGTCCTCAACTTTTTCACGAGTATATACAATCTTAAAATAAAAGTAAAAAACTTCTTTAATCCCTAGTAGCTCAATAATGTTAATGTAAAACAGGATTATCATCACAAGTAAACTTAGCCTGTACAAATACGACTATGCTCCCAAAACAGTAATTCTGGCAAGCCTAGCACCTCATGTCGCAACTTAGATTTGAAAAGGAAACGGAAAACTGGACTGTATATCCTTCATGAAGATGTAGGTACATCTCTTAAGGTTGCAAACAATCAAGAATCACCGCAAAATATATTTTGTACAAAAAAGATATCATCGATACACTAACAGTTGTTCATACAAGATTTCTAAATCCGAAATCTGGACAGAACTTGTCCTATGTTGCGTCCCATATTTCGAATCCATAACAACTAAATTAGAGTTTTACATAAACATAAGAGTTGTAGGTATATGAATTATCTTTCCAAATCATATTTATTCACCGAAAAAGGAGTTATAGAGAACGATATATTCTAAAAGTAATAAACACTACTCAGCTCAGAAACAGATTTCGACTACTCACCAAAGAGAAGGGTGTATCTCGAATTCCAGCCAAAAGGACCAAGATTTTCTCTTGTGATTTTGAAGAACAAATGGTTAGATAATGTTCTAAGGTTCTTAAACTTCAGGGTAAACGAATTTCACTAGAGGAGGTGTCAAAATATAGTCTCAAGAGTGATGTTTATCACATGCACGGCTGTCTCCAAAAGGTGGCTGCCCAAAAAAAGGTTGGCTGCCCAAAATTCATACATATAAACCTATATGTATTACCCTCACCTCCCTTTCAAGTTATACATAATTCTAATTAGAATATTACGCAAATACCCCAATACAATCCATTAAATTACGATCACAATTTATGTTAAGCAAGTTTGCAAATATCACAACATTTCAAGTTCCCAAAATGAGAGTAAAACATATTTGTAAGTTGATTAAGCAATGGTGTATCGACAAGCGACTCTTGGTTAGCATTTCGGGGTGTTACATGTCCCCTACTTCAAGGCTTGTTAAAGTGTAGGTTTGCCGACATTTGATGGCGAGACTTGAAGTATAATGGATCCGACAATATTACTCTTAAGACATTTGTGTGAATTATTTCTTGCAATGAAACAAGTTGTATGTTAAGGTCATGTGCAATTCCATTACGATATACTCATAGGATATTTGTTATTTTAATCCACCTGAGGGATGATATAGAGGACTCTCTAGGGAGAGATAACCAAATCAATGTGGACATAGTTATATGAATTTTAAGTTTGGAATAAACTTTCACCATAGACTTAAATGCAAATTTGGACACCAACACTCCCCATTGCCACAAAAGTCCCTAAAGTTGGACTTTGAATAAAATAAGAACATAGCTTGATTTGCACATTTTTGCAAATCTTCAACTTGGAAACAATTATTGATTTAATAATCCTACCAACTTTTTTCCTTTGCCTAATTTTCTAGGAATGCATTATTGCTTTCTTTTTAAGTGCTAGCATCTTCCATTTAGATGTGTAAGAATTGATTTGATTTGCTTCTTATAATTTTACCACAACTTTCCTTGTACAAGAAATGAATATTATTCAAAGTAACTTCTATATAAGAATCTCCCATGTATAATGGATTGATCAAAGAATCATTGGGAAAAAAATCCTCTTGAATCGGCCATAAAAACAATTTTGAAGTTGAACTCCAAATTTGGTGCGTTAATTTTGTGCGGTCCCACAAAAATGTCTTTTTCTTAGTGTTAGAGGGTTCAAATGACGAGTGGCTTGATTCTGAAGAAATTAGGCTTGTAGTATTGCAACATATCTATAAATCAACGTTAAACGTTTTTTGGATTAACGAGAATTTATTTTTAAAGTTGGTCTTCAATTCAGGCAGTTTTTCTCGGAATTATGTGCAATCTCTCCAAAATATCCTTTTCTTGGTGAAGGGTGTCCAAATGATGAGCCACTTAGTTATGAAGAAACTAGACTTGTAGTACTATGATATCTCCAAAAAATCAACGTTAAAAATCTTTTGGATTGACGAAAATTGATGTGTGAAGTTGGTCCCCATATCGGGCAGTTCTTACAGTTATGGACAATCTCACCAAAACATCTTTTTCTTAGTGTTGGAGCATTAAAATGACAACCGGCTTGGTTCTGAAGAAACTAGACTCATTGTACCGTGACACATCCAAAAACCAATATCAAACTCCTCTTGAATCGACAGAAATTGATTTTTGAAATTGGTCTCCAAATCTGACCATTTTCCTCACAGATTTGTGTCTTACCAGTTGATCAATTATTTCTCTCCTTTTTTGTGTGTGTTCAATCGGCATAACTACAAGAAAAATGACTTATAGCGAGGGGAAAAATAGTCACTAAAAGTCAAAATGTGGTCGTTATAGGTCAATAATGACCGTAAAAATTTTGGTCGTCACCGGTTGTTTAAAGTTAACGACCGAATTTTTCGATCGTTAAATGTCCTTTTTAGCGAAATGATTTTCCTTCACTAAATTTGCCATCCCGTTGTTAAAAGTCTTGAATTTCTCATCAAATCATCAAAAAGTCTACTATTAGCGACCAAGATTCCTTTCGTTAATTATATATTGCTTTCAACATCAATACTTTTAACAACTAAACTTCTATTCACATTAGTCCATTTAACAATTTAATCGTAAAAATGTTGCTAAGACCACATTTTGATTAGCTATTTTACGAAAAATTATACTAAATAATTATTATAGTTTTATACAACACATTCAAAAACATACTAAATAATTAATATTGATATAAAACTTCAATGTCATTACGAAGAACTAAAAAAAGATATATCATCCAAGTTTTTATCATCTCTTAACAGAAAAATACTTACAGCATATATACATAAGATATCTTCTTTAAACATCCTTGAAAAAATAAAAGACTTCTTGAACTTCAACTTGCTCTTTACTTCAACAAAGGAGATTCTTTATCCTTGAAATCTTGATCTGCAAACTCAAATGATCACATTAAGTTAGTTCTATGATTTTTCTATAAAACTTCTTCTAATATATCTTTCACTGAAGCCGAACATAAGTTACTCTTTTTCTATTATTATACAGCCAAATATTTGTGCCATTTTAATTTGTCCAAAGCCCTTGAAATAACATCTCATTCAAAAATATGCACAGAGAAGGGAGAGAGAAGGTGGTGTGGTTGGGTTGGCCGGGGGGGGGGGGGGTGG
>NW_006239047.1:854053-885642 GCF_000226075.1 Solanum tuberosum
CAAAGATGACAACTTCAATAATTAAGAAGGAGAACTATCCATAGAGAGAAGTGGTAGTCATAAGGTAAGCTAGAGAAGATTCAGGAGATGATAACTCCATTAATTGAGACAGTGAACTACCAAAACATAGAAACGGTACTTAGAAGGTAAGTTAGAGAAGCATTCTGATTAAAATGATTGAACTAAGTTGAAGTACAATACACATGCTAAATGTTACTTAAATTGATTTCAGATGGAGGAAAAAGAAGTATACAAGCAGTATAAGTTAAGTTAATCACTGAAGTAAAAAAATCACCGTAATTGAAAGCAGATATCTTTAGTCACAAAGAGATCAAGAATGCCTATGTTATACTCAACTACTGTACACAAAAGAAAAATACATCTTCTCTATATGATTAGAGCTTTTGAGTTCATTGTATTCTTATTGTATTCAACTTTGCCATATGTGATATATGTAATCGAGAATATATAGCTAAATATTAACATGTAATTACAACTTGACAGCAATAAAAAGAGTAAAGAATCAATCCAATATAAATCAAAGTGTTAATGTAATCATTAACGACATTATCTATCTCTAAATTTTTTCACTACACTGAAATAACAACAATCTTAACTCCATAAATTACTAGTCAATTTTTTTAAACTAGTTCTAGAAATGTGCCTTGCACGTGTATCCCATGCTAATTGGTACACATTTTCTAATTTCTAAATTAATATAAACAACACCAAAGTTGGTACAATCAAAGTATACTACATCAATTTGGTAGTACAAACCTTAACACTACGTGCGACTTCAGCCATAACAGTGATATGCAAAGAAAGTTTTATTTGCTAATAAAATCCTTGAATATAATCAGCTCTCGGTGCATGATTAGTTCAGCTTGCTAATGTGTGCCCATCAATGGCGAGACAACAATGAGGATGACCGCATAAGGATGGAAATGACACAAAACAGAGCAGTATGAGCAAGGAAGAATGAGTGAATTTGAGAGGATGGAGTAACTATTGAATGACCAAAATACCTTCCCTAAAACCAATGAAACAGTAACTATGTAGTAGAAGGAAGGCTTGAAATCACCAGATCCAGGGATACAAATCAGTAAGAAGAAGGAAGCTATAATCAATTTGAGAGTATCATCACTGACCCGAACTGTAGGAGAAGTGGGATCAAGTTCTACAACTAGACGAAGGATACTCCTGCTAGCTAGTACAACCTAGTAGAGACAGACTATTTACGCATAATCAGACTACTGCGAATGATAGGGCTCTTAACTTTATGGCCCCAGTAGTAATAGATGGCAATTCTATGGTTACACTGGAGAAAGAGGATCCAGAGGAGGAATACACTAACAAATCGAATATTGTGTTAATACTTTACAAGTCCTAGCATCATACATAGGGGTGTTCACGGTTTGGATAAAAACCGATCCAAACCGAAAAACCAAACCAAAACGATAAAATAAAACCGATTTTATTTAGGGTTTGGTTTGGTTTGGTTTTAGATTTTTGAAAACCGATAGTATTTGGTTTGGTTATGGTTTTATTCGAAAAAAACCGAAGAAATAACCGAACCGAACCGATGAATTATATACATACTTAATATATTATTTTTATAAACAATTTTAAAGATCTTATACATATTTTCATTAAAATTTCTTTATAATTTACTTATTGAAAGCAAAAATGCCCAAGATGAAACATTTATCTTATTGATTTCATGTATATAAGTGTCTATGACAATTCTTTGTGGGACTGAAAATGTTATTGTCTCTTCCTTCTAGGCCAATATAGTGAATTTTAAAGCTTTATTGGTAGTAAATTTAGTAATCGAAAGTTCAGTAATTTAAGTCATTCTAACTATTTTTCGTTTTGAATGGATTGTTGTCACTTTTTTTTACATTTTAAATGAATTGTTTTTTTTTATTATTGTGTATGGTTAATAATCGAATAACCGAACCAAACCAAACCGAAACCGATAATCACCAAACCGATAAATTTATATTATATTTGGTTTGGTTTGGTTTTGATAATTTTAAAACCGATTAAGTTGGTTTGGTTTTGGTTTTGACCAATAACCGATCCAAACCAACCCGTGAACACCCCCTAATCACACACATGAAATCCTATATTGCTAGAAACTAAAATAATGTCTGCACCAGAGTTGTATTTGCATGATGAAGGATTCTACATAGTAAGATTTAAAAGCATGCAGGATAGGGATGATATACTATTCTCTGGACTGTACACAATGAATTGTATGCCATTATTGATGAAGATATAGACTCCCACCATTGATTTTCAAAAGGAGTTCCCGAGTACAGTTCCTCTATGGGTCAGATTGTATAACCTTCCACTAAACTGGTGGGGAACTATATCTCTAAGTAAAATGCTAGCAGACTGAGAGAGCCTTTATTTGTGGAAGAATGTACCAAGAAGCAAACTAGAATTTCTTATGCAAGAATTCTAGTTGATATTAATATAACACAGGAGCATCCTAACGAGATTATGATAATTGATTTGGAAGGAAGAACCATTACTCAACCTGCTACTTAAGATTGGAAACCATTGTTCTGGCGTACATGTATGCAGTTTGGCCATATCTGAAGAGGTGAGACAAAGAAGATAGTACCTGCTTATGTTTGATTAAGGGAAGACAATAGCTAGGAATTTGCATGATGAGGATAGAATAGAAAGAAGGAAGGAGAATTGTGCAGGAATTGATAGGAAAATCTGTTCATGCCAATGTGAACAAAAAGGAAGCTGAGGTGACACCTAAAGACCAGCAATTAGAAGAAGAACAAGTAATGCATGTGCCTAAATTTTTTAAAAACCATGAACTTGAAATGTTGCTTGTTGCAATCCCTAATGTAGCAACATGTTATTGTCTGGCATAACTGGTAGTCCAGCTATAACCAGTAGGCCTTAAATGTATTCTCATAGATAAATAACAAAGTTAACCATGATTTTAATGAAGGAAAAGAGATAATAAAGCATACATCTATTCATTTTACTTTTTAATACGTGCTTAAGCATTGAACTTATTCACTGATAAGCTAAGTTGTAGAAGAAATAATTGTTAATTTGAATCACGGTATCAATTTCAAAACTCATTCAACAGGAGGTTTGAAAGAAGAATCAAAAGAGAAAAGTAAAAAGTACAGAACTCGATGAGGTGAGGACCATAAGAGCATAGGTAAGGAATATTGAGTCATACTTGAACATCTGCAATTAAACATATATCTAATCACATTCAGTGACAAAATAATCCTAGTTTAAATACATGTCACGATTAAGGTATGGCAAGCAAAATTTGAAGTGGAATTTCATAGAAGGAAAACTTACAAACTAGATGAGCAAGATGACATTTGAAGCCTGCTCTACCTTGGAAAAGGAGATATTAACAAGTTTCTTTGAGTGCAAGTTGTCCCGTCATGAAGCTTGAACTAGGAAAATCGTCATAAGACCAAGATATATCTGATTTGAAAGGTAATAAGCAACTCTGGAAGAGCATGCATTCGCTTTCCATACTCTTATATCTATCTGGTTTATTATAGGCCACAAATTTTACACCAATAAGAACTGAAACGACTTATGGTATCTCTCTTTTTTATCTTATTATTAATAGTCGTCTTTCTTAATTGCAAGATCATATTCAATAAGTTCCTCCATCAAAGAAGCACAACAACAGCAGAGAGAGCAGGACGATAAAATTCATGCTAAAAGATCAGAGAAAGATAAAGGACTTCCCACTAATTATGAAAAGACGATGGCTAAAAAGAAATGTAAAACTAACGTGGATATGTCGCAAAAAAAGAAAAGAAAGAGTTGGAAAGACCTTTAATAAGAAAAGAGAGCGAACCCAAGCCATCTGAAACTTTGAGAAATGATTCATTTCAAGCAACGCCATCACCAAGAAGATGTTACATTTCTAATAACTCTACTGATCATGAAAAGGCTGATAGTGAGTGTGGCACCAAGAAAGGTCTAGATAAATCATACGAGATCTCACCTTATCAGTGCTCTGATGATGAAGAGGATGAAGATGAAGATCTACCCATCCGAAAATGTATTCCCTCACGGGCCAGTAAACACAATGCGGCTACTGTCCTACCTCTGCAGCAAGGAATTGACCCTGATTCCATAATCCCCCCCAAATGTTTCTGCACTATGGATGAAGTACTTGTGCCAGGAAGGTTCAGCAGAGACCTGCGCCGATCTGATTAAATAATCCTCGACTTCAAAACTTGTTTATATACAACGGTAGTGCTTCTGCTCGAAGACAAGGACTTTTGTATGCATAAATTGTACATATGGGAAATACAAGGTCACAGAACAAAAAACAAGCTCCAAGTTCGAGAAGAACATACTAACAACATTCAGGTAACAAGCAAAACATTTGGAAAAAATACACAAACCACTTCCAATATTTTATATCTCTTCCCAAATGAATCAGTCTCTAGTAAAAGGAGAACCTTCACATATATTAGCAACAATAACAACAACGACAACAACAACATACCCAGTGTAGCCATACAAAGTGGGGTAGAGAGGTTGTTTCCGGTATACCCTCAGCTATATACAAAATAGTCTAAAAAAATGTAATGGAAGAACAATGGACAATAGAAAGTAATAAAAAACAGAACACCACTACAACCAAAATTCTAGAGGCCTATATCATACAAATAGCCTTACGAGGGTCAAGTACCCAACTCCCCCCCACCGTTAGTTTCTCATCAATGGAGAACACATGAAGTATATGAACACTGGAATACTATTGCAGCAGTCCAACCTAAAAAGAGTACACTGTATAGATACTGCACCACCAAAAGGCAATTGATCTCTATGATACCTTAACAAGGTTTAACATAGAAAAAATGAATGTGCTAAGTTAATAATTGGTCTTAGAGGTATAACATATGGCATTTCACAACAGACATCACTTCAACAAGTTGTCCCTAAGATGAGCGGTGCACTTGGGCAATCTGGAGGTCTGTTGGCGATTCGCCGAGAGAGCCAGTCCACCGCCCATTTGCCATTCTTTCAAAAATGAGGATTTCAACCTACACATTCAACAAACGTTATTCAAAAATGACTAAAACTTGGGTTTCCTCCCAAGAAGTGTCTTATTTAACATTGTGGCACGACGTGGAAATGCTTTCAAGCATCTTCCAAATACACCACTTCAATTACTGAGATATCTAGACATTCTCCAAAAGAAAGCTTCAAGTGTTGCCCATTTACTTTGAATGTCGATCCTTCTTTACTTTCAACCTCAATTGTGCCATTTGTGAAAACTCGAGTTACTTTGAATGGGCCTGACCACTTTGACTTGAGTTTCCCCAGGAAGAGTCTCAAACAAGTGTTATAAAGCAAAACAAGGTCACCACTTTTAAACTCTCGCCGAAGGATTTTGGCATCATGCCACTTCTTCATTTTCTCCTTATAAAGGGATGAACTCTCATACGCCCACAATCGAAATTCTTCTAACTCATGGAGTTGATTTACTCTACCTTTCAAAGCATCCCCCAATTCAAGTTTAATGCCTTCAATGCCCACAATGCCTTGTGTTCAAGCTCGATTGGCAGGTTACGAGACTTTCCAAATACTAATTGGTATGGAGACATGCCAATTGGAGTCTTGAAAGCGGTACGTTATGCCCAAAGAGCATCATCTAACTTCGGAGACCAGTAAGTCCGATTTGCATTGAATGTTTTTGTCAAAATTCCCTTGATTTCTCGTTTTGATACTTCAACTTGTCCACTTGTCTATGGATGATAAGGGATCGCAAATTTATGCTTAACTCCATATTTACCCAACAACGAAGTGAACAAACGGTTGCAAAAATGAGACCCCCCCGTCACTAATAATTGCACGCGGAGTGCCAAACTTTGTGAAAACTTATCGCTTCAAGAATTGCACAACACTCCTCCCTTCATTGTTGGGAAAAGCTACAGCCTCTACCCATTTAGAAACATAGTCAACCACCACCAAGATATACTTCTTTCCGAAAGAGCTCACAAATGGTCCCATGAAGTCGATTCCTCAAACACCGAACAACTCCACCTCTAGAATAGGTTGTAGAGGTAACTCATGCTTTCTCAACACTACTCCTTGATTTTGGCATTGAATACATTTCTTGACAAGAGTGTGAGCATCTTGGTATAATGATGGCAAACATTAACCACCTTGAAGCACTTTAGCGGCTGTGCGCAGCCCGCTATGATGTCCACCTACAGGCGATGGATGACAAGCATTGAGAATTGCGTTTCCGGTACACACCTTATAATTATGTGGTTAGTGCATTCCCTAAATAGGTATGGTTTGTCCCAAAAGTACTTCTTAACGTCGAACAAGAACCGTTTTCGTTGGTATAGGTTCAGTCCATCGGGAAGGATCCCACATACTACATAGTTTGCAAAATTAGCATATCGGGGGGGGTTTCCATGGGTACCCTTATCACTACCTCGTCGGGAAATGCTTCCTCAATGTCCCTCTCATCGGGATCAATACTATTGTTTTCCAGCCGAGACAAGTGGTCTGCCACTTGGTTCTCACACCCTTTTCGATCTTTGACCTCGAAATCAAACTCTTGCAACAACAACACCCACTGAATCAACCTTGGTTTTGCATCTTTCTTAACCATCAAATATCAGATTGCAGCATGATTCGTGTGCACCACCACTTTAGTACCCAACAAATACACTCTAAATTTTTTCAAAAGCATACATCACCACTAGCAATTCTTGTTCAGTGACGGTATAATTCTTTGGAGCTACATTTAAAGTTTTACTAGCATAATAAACCGGGTGAAATAGTTTGCTTTTTTATTGACCAAGAACAGATCCCAAAGCTACACCACTAGCATCACACATGTGTTCGAATGGGGAACTCCAATCGGGTGCAACAATGATTGGAGCTAACACTAGTTTTTATTTTAAGCATAAAAATGCTTTTAGGCAAGCTTAATCAAAGTTGAATGTGGATTCCTTTTCTAGTAGCTTACAAAGGGGATAAGCTACCTTGGAGAAATCCTTTATAAAACGCCTGTAGAACCCTGCATGACCTAGAAAACTCCGAACGCCTTTCACCGAAATAGGAGGAGGTAGTTTAGCAATGATTTCGACTTTAGCTTGATCCACTTGCATTCCTTCTCCTGAAATTTTATGTCCCAAAACAATACCCTCTTTAACCATGAAGTGACATTTTTCCCAATTTAGAACAAGATTGGTTTCAACACATCTTTGTAGTACTTTCCCAAGATGTTCGAGTCATGTTTCAAATGAGTCACCCACAACTGAAAAATCATCCATAAATACCTCCATTGAATCTTCAACCATATCGACAAAGAAAGAGAGCATACATCGTTGGAACATTGCCAGCGCATTGCATAGCCCAAAATGCATTCTTTTGAAAACAAAGGTCCCGTAAGAACATGTAAAAGTTGTTTTCTCTTGATCCTCTGGTGCGATAGAAATCTGGTTGTACCCGGAATACCCATCTAAAAAGCAATAACATTCACGCCCCACAAGCCTATCAAGCATTTGGTCCATGAATGGCATATGAAAATGATCTTTCTCGGTCCAAGCATTCAATTTTTGGTAGTCCATGCATACACACCACCCGATAATTAGTCTCATAGGCACAAGTTACCCCTTTTCATTTGGAACCACTGTGATACCTCCTTTCTTTGGTACATATTACACGGGGCTTACCCATTTGCTATCCGCAATAGGGTAAAGCACACCTGCATCAAGCCACTTGATGATTTCTTTCTTCACCACTTCTTGCATCGGTAGGTTTAGCCTCCTTTGGTGTTCAACGCTTGATTTGCATTCACTATCGAATTGGATTTTATGAGTGCAAATCCCCGGAGGAATCCCCGCAATATCCGCAATTATCCATCCGATGGCCTTAATGTATCGTTTCAACACATTGACAAGTATGTTTACCTGCCATTCAAGAAGATCTGCGGCTATGATGATGGGCAAGGTGTTGTTTGCTCCTAAAAACACATACCGAAGGTGGGACAGGAACACTTTCATCTCAAGCTCCGGTGGGTCTTCGATGTATGGTTTAGCGGGGGGACATTCCCAATTTTTTAGATCAATGTCAAGCTTCAATGGATTTTTAGAATGAGAACCTAAACCCGATAGAGCAGCCACACCTTCATCCTAATCCTAAATTTCTTCCTCATCATAATTCGAAAGGATGACAACTAAGGGTTCACCCACATAAAACACTTCACTCACACTAGCCACTGCATCGTCAATCAAATCTATGGTTGAGACCATATGAATATCACTAGGTTGCTTCATTGATTTGCACACTTTGAAAATAACCTCCTCATCATTTACCCAAAACTTCAACTCACTGCTTTCAACACCACAAGGGCTCTATCGGTAGCCAAGAATGGTTTACCTAACATAATAGGTACCTCGGCATCAATCTCGTAGTCAAAAATAACAAAGTCGGCCAGAAATATGAACCTATCCACTTTCACCAAAATATCACAAAGTATGCCGATGGGATTTTTAATAGATTGATTGGCCATGAGAAGGCGCATTGTTGTAGACTTAGGTTCGTCCAACCCAAGTTTCTTGAAAATGGCATATGGCATCAAGTTAATAATTTCCCCCAAATCACACAATCTCTGGTAAATTGAAGTATCCCAATAGTGCATGGAATAGTAAATGCTCCCGGATCAGCTTTCTTGCTAACCACATTACTTGTCATGATGGCACTGCAACTATGAGACACCTCCACCATTTCAAAATCCATAGTCCTCTTCTTGGTGACCAATTCTTTCATGAGCTTTTCATAGCCCAACATTTCCAACAATGTTTCCACTAAAGGAATATTTATAGACAGAGACTTGAAAATAGACAGAAACTTTTGAAACTTTGCATCTTCATCACATTTTTTAATTCTTTGAGGGAATGGTGGTTTGACTTTGGGCAACAGTTTTGTAGGTTTTGATGAAAAAGCAGCCTCCTCATTTGATGTTTATAATTCTTCGTTGAGGAGTTGTCTTGAAATATCATCAACCTCTTTGGATGTGTCAATTTCTGGTTCTTGGCCAGACCCCTCTATATCAATGGCATCATTTCCTTCTTTACCGGTGTTTGCCTCACCATCTACCTTTATGTCACCACCCATTGCTTTTCTACTTCGAGTCAACACCACCAAGAATTTTTCATGATTAATGCTTGAATTCACCATCATAGCATTGGCAAAACTCTCTTGTGGTTTAGACTCTAATTGGGCTGAAAGTTGACTTATTTGGAATTCAAGTTTCTTGATGGAATCTGAGTAAGAGTTCACCTTCTTATTCAATGATGAGAAATCTGCTTTCATTTCTTTAATCATTTCGTCCGATCCTTCCACCTTATTTATAATGCGAGACAACAAATCATCTACGCGAAAGCTCCCAAAACTGTCCCTAGATCTTGGACTATTACCTATGTACACGTAACAGGCATCATCGTCATCTTCTCTCCTCCAAAATCTATGTTGATCAGACCGATCTCGATAGTAGCCTCTCCATCCATCCTCACTAAACATGTTCCAACCTTGATTCCCGCCCGTCTTTAAAGAGCTCGGACAAGAACCCTCCTTTAGTCTTGACACTTGTTGTACCTCTTTGTTTTCAAATATCGCTCCAGCTGGATTCATAGCCTCATAACCATTTCCCATGACATGTTTTTTCAATAGGTCCATTTGGGTAATCATTTTGGCCATGTTTTCATTTCGCTCATGATTTTTTTCTATTTGTTCCTTTGTCATCCCAAAGTTCAAAGGAGACACTTGATCTTCTCTAGTGTACCAAGCACAATTAATCTTTGTCATTTCATCAAGAATGGTAGATGCTATATCAAACAGTTGTTGCATGATTCCTCCTCGAATGAGCTGGTCCGCCACCCCTTTGTTGACTGAGTCGAGGCTCCGGTAGAAATATTGTAACAATACATTGTTCGGTAGTCCATGAGTTAGACATTGGAGTATCAACTTTTGGAACCTCAACCATGTCTCGTGAATAGGCTCACCATCCACTCGCTTGCAATTCTGAATATTATCCCTCAACTTCACCATCTTCAAGGGAAGGAAAAACCATACATAAAATGCATCAGTGAGCTCCTCCCAAGAAGTGATTGATTCCCTTGATAAATCGGCCAACCACTTCGTTGCCTCCCCCATTAGAGAAAAGGGAAACAAAAGAAGTCAGACTGACTCCTGAGTGATGTTCTGGAAAAATAATGGCCCACACACATCCACAAAGTTTCGGATGTGGTCATGAGGTTCTTCATGAGCAAGTCCTCCAAAGAGACCCTTCATTTGCACCAGCTGCAACATAGTGCTGGTCACGTAGAACACTGCGTTGCCAACAGTTGGAGGCAATTGGATGGCACCCACACATCCCAACTAATCTTCATTGGCATCGTGCAAGTTCCCGATGCCATTGTTGTTCCCTAGTTGGCTGGCATTTCTCCCATTAACACTCATCTCTTCACCTGTTTTAAAGCAGCCAACAAAGAACATAAATAAGTTGATTCAACTACAACAAAATAAGTTCACTACTAAACTTCAATAAAAGAATTCTAAACACCACTCCCCGGCAGTGGCACCATTTTTTATAATACTCAACTGCACTTCATCCGATTCTAAGTGTAGGCGGTCGCTAACAAGTATAAACCCAACTAAAAGTTGGGGTCGATCCCACAGGGAGTGATACGATAAAGAATTCGATTAAGAAGTAAAATAATGTTATAATCTTTTGTAGATGTAGACATTTTTGTAACAATAAATTAAATGACAAGGTTTTGACAATTAATGTCAAATGGGGGAATTTGGGTAACCAAGTTACGACTACTAAAATCGAGGGTAATCAAATAGAGAGGGTTACTTAGGAGTGTGATAAATTGAATGCAAAATTCACACAATGGGTGATTATTATTTACTAAAAGTTGTTGAATCTGAGTGGGTACGCTAGGCTTTGGGTGAAATAGTCATGTCTCAATCAACTATTACAAATCAAGCAAGTCTTTTCCAACCTCGACAAGCACAACACAGATTAACAACCCATTACCTTAATCAATGTACTTTTTCAAGCTAGATATGTAAGATTGCATTCATACCCACTTTCTCAAGATAAATCTGTAACAACACAATCACTACAATTATCAGCTAATAATTTAACTCTAACACTTCTTTCTCAAGCAAGCTTAGACTACTAAATTGGAATTACATTTGCAACTACAATTCCTCAATTAAAACATAAAGTATTAATTGAACCCACTTCAAATCCACAATGAAATCAGTAAATAACAACACCCACTAGCTAATTAATGCATTCAACTACATAATCACACCCCCAAGAATAGGGATTTTAGCCAAACATAATAGAGAGTAAGAAATCATTACCAACAAAGTTTTCCATCAGGTTGGACAACAATCCACAAGTCTCCAAATGCTCAAATTTTAAGCTGAAAATCAAATAAACCCTAAATCTCTGCTCAAAAGTGTAAAATCAATGCTTACGAATGTTCAAGATCAAAAACCTAGAAATGGACAATGTGGTAACTAGTAAAAAACTCCGGTACTTATTTTAAAAATCCAATTTATACGTTCCCAGAAGTTCAGCACAGAGGGCACTCGGCGAAATAATTTGGGCTCACCGAACTGGTCGGCGACATGCTGAGTGTCCCTTTCATCGCTTTTTGACGTGCCTTTTTTAGCAAAATTGTTCTGTAACTTTTGGCGAAATAGGTTGATATCATTGAACCGATTGGCGGCACGCCGAATGAACCTCTTCTCGCTTTCTTGGATTGGCCTTTCACCATCTTGTTTTATAACTTTAGGCGATCAAAATTGGCCTCACCGATCTGTTCAGTGTGTCACCAAACCACTCATTTTCTCTCCAAGTTGTTCTTTTCCATGGGTTGGCATTCTGACACTTTGGGCGAGGTAAAGGTCCACTCGGCGACTCGTCGAGTGGATTTGGCGAGTACCAGCTTTGCTTTGCTTTAACTTTTTCAGTTTTTTCGCTCTCTTTAGCCTTGTAATGTCCCTGCCTTGCTCTTTTGCCTTCATTGCTGCAAATTAACATTTTAACATCAGTTATGAGCATAAAATAGGCATTGAGGACATTAATTCTTTGAGTATTAAGCCCTAAATGAGTCGAAATCTCCAACTCATCAGTACTCGACAATACATCGAATGTGAAAGGTAGACTCGAACGAGCTCATCAACTAAGGTTTGAAAACTTAAAGCCAAAGATAGAGAAAGGCAAGCTTAGGAGTAGTTGGTGATTCACTTAATCAAATCGGTGAGCCCGACTAACATTCCCAACGGTTCATGTAGTGAATTTTGGGCTATATTTTGGGAAACTATCAATAGCCCAAAGGAAAGAGAAAAAGAGGGTTTCGATAGTTCCGAAGGTCAGATAAGTTGTGAGAAAGTTCTGAATAGTTTATAGAGAGAAACACTTTTACTTTGTGAAGAACACTTTTAGCTTTGGGGGGTTTAAAACTTTTGCTCTTGATATTGATAAATTGAAGTTGAATTCAAGGTGTGTTTGCTTGTAATTGCTTAATTTCATGTTACCCATGGTTGCTTTTATTCAAGGTATAAATTCATTAAACTTTGTGATGGGTGGCCAAAACCTCAAGATCTAGGGGTGCACTCTTGAGGTTGGGTATTGATTTAATGTAATGGGTATTGTGTTATGCTCTATTTTGTTGTTGTTCATACATGGATTTAGGCTAATAAGCATGTGGTTAACTTATGGGTTAAGGTTGCAAACTTAATTCCTACTTTTGATCTGCGGTTTACACTCGAAAGAGATTGATTGGAGTGGGTAATTAGACTCCATAAATTGAGTATCTGTGACAGGAGTAGTATCTTCAAATTCTAAGTCTTGAGTATTGAGTTCCTAATCCCTTTTGAGATTTTATTCCTAATCATGGGACTATTACATATTTACCCATGAAGTTGTTGAGTTGAGTTGTTCATGCCCATAATTCCGCATGAACCCTCTGAGTCAAGCATTCTTGAGATGAGTAGTATCATTAACTCCTTGAGTTTTAGAGTTGTTGAGTTCCAAGTTTTGAGTTCTATGCATGGTTATTGAAAACCTTGAATTGAGTCGTTCACGTCCATAATTCGGAATGAACCCTATTTTAAGAAGTCTTTTTACAAATTATTTTAAAAGACTTGAGCACTGAGTTGAAGAAGAGTAGAGCTGAGTTCATTTTCTTTAAAATGATATATGAGAAATAAATATTCCCAAGAGTAAATATTTTTACATTTAAGATGAGAGAAAACTGAGATTTTCAAAAGAGTTTTAAGCAGTTTGAGTACCATCTCTTTTAAGAGAAAGATTTTTGAGTAATAATCTCAAAATATAGAAAGAGTTATGCTTTTAAACATATGAACAATTATATTTTGGTAGTAGTATTGAGCACCGATATGTAGGAGAGTTCATACAACTCACAGCCCCTATAAACCATGTAGCCAACGTGGGTAGAAAGGATCATACTTTTTAGATGATTCCTTAATTCTTCTTAGCATAGACTAGTGGATCCACTTAGTAGTAGGTCTTATACCATGGCAAAAGTATAGGACAGTTCTAGCAGCGTGGGCGAGACGCTATATCATCACATAGCTCATAGTGATAGTTGTCAGTTAGAGAAACTCCCATAGAGATATTTTGTATTCTTATATACACAAAGTTTATTTAGTATTTTCATATACAAACAGAGTTATTTTGTATCCCTGTATACAAACTGAGTTATTATTGTATTTTTAAATAAATTGAGTTACTTTCTACTTTTTTAAAAGCTTTCCATATATTGCATCTTTTATTGTTGCTTTATATTGAGTTGAGTATCCAAAGTTAAGTATCCAGAGTCGAGTATCTTATTATTAAGTTGTTCCTTCTTTCACTGAGTTGAATATCTCCTTATTGAGTTGAGTCTTATTTTCTCTAAGTCGAGTTGAATCATGTTTCTTTGACTTGAGTGAGTTGAGAAGAGGTAAGTATGTTTCCTTTTTATCAGATTCAAGCCTATGGTTATGCTTTAGAATTCCCATTACATGCTCGTACATTCCACGTACTGAGTCATTTGGCCTGCATCATTTCATGATGTATATACACGTATTCACGGTCATAAATAGGAGCTTCGTTGATACCACATGTAGTTCGAGTTAGCTATGGTGAGCCTCCTTTCTTCCGGAGGGTTCCACTTGTACTTTCAGTTATATTAGTTGTTAGGATGTCGTGGGTCTTGTCCCGACTTCCATATTTGTCATTTAGAGACTTCATAGATAGACACTAGAGTTTCATAAGTCTGTTCATTTATTTTGTTAAATGTTTTAAAGACTTAAGTTGCCTATTTTATGGCGATTTGAATAATTTATTTTTATTCAGAGTTTTTCATTTGAGTTAAGCTTTATAATTGAGTTTCATGAATTTTTATTTAGTGTTTAAGCTTTGTATGCTTTAGTTAGTTTTCCGCTTGTAGTCAGCCAGGATGAGGGTTCGCTTGGGGACCAGTAATGGGTCTTAAGTGCCGGCCACGTCCAGGGTGTAGGCTCGGGTCGTGACAAACTTGGTATTAGAGCACAGAGTTCAAGAGTCCTAGGGTGTCTATGAAGCCGTGCCAAGTAGGATCTTATTTGTGGTTGTGAGGGACTCACTTCTATAAATGTGTTAGGAAAAGTTTCCATTTTTTCATACTATGAATCGTGCAATAGGGCTATGTCATAGAGACTTCATCTAGCTCGTGCGTTTCTTAGATTCATTTGACTACCCTTCATAATAGAGGTGGTTGAACAGAAAAGTCAGTTTTTTGTCAATTAGTTACTCTTAGCAAAATCTTAAGGAAGTCATGAGACTCCAGAGGGTCTTGAGAGAAGCCCATGCGTGAGTTAAGTGTTGAGTTTGAGAAAATGCACTCATGTTCATACGAATCATGCATTTGAGCTAAAAGCGAGTTGTACTCTCTTCTCTAAGCCTTGTTTCAGCTGAGATCCTTATGAGAAAGTATGAGGTTGGGTAGTTTATTCACCCTAAAAGATAGTATGAACTATGAGATTAAGAGCAGTAGTAGTAAAGAGTGCCCTTAAGTCAAGAGGAATGTATGCAGAGGTTTAGTAATCTAAGAAAGGGAGATGGTGTTTCGACAAGCTATTTTACTATAGTCATGCACCTAGTAAGTTATTAATGAGGAGTTTTCCGTTATGGGTAGACTAAGAAGTGATGAGTTGTGAAGATTCCATCATAGGAGGTAGAGTGTATTTTAGATAGAAATGAGCTTGTGATGAAGTGTAATTGTGTAGGTAATGACCAAGTGTAAGTGTCGAATAGAAGAGCAAAAATATTCATAAAGTGATATATCTAAGCTAGGCTTATGATTTGTTTGAGAGGGTCATGATGTTCAGAAGGTTATAGAACTAATCAAGTACTGAGGTATAACATAGTAAGCAAGCAATCGTATTAATATTCGGGTTTAGTAATGAACATTAGGCTTGAATTTGAGATGAGTGTCATGATCCAAAGAATGGTAACATGAGGGTGATGATGTCATTCTTCATATTTGATCTGGTAGGCTAGACATAGAGTAGGTGAGGAATTGAGATGATAGCTACAAAAAATATGAGTGGTACAAGTGAGAGACTCTAACCTTTAGATAAGGCAGTGAAGTGTGGCTAAGTCACAAGAGTAACAAGAGCATTAAGAGGTGTACCGATAGGGTATGTAATCAGAAGAAGTATGTTGAGTTGAGTTTTATTTTCTATAAGTCGAGTTGAACCATGTTTCTTTGAGTTGAGTTGAGTTGAATGAGTTGAGAAGAGGTAAGTATGTTTCCTTATTATCAGGTTCAAGCCTATGTTTATGCTTTAGAATTCCCCTGACACTCTCGTACATTCCACGTATTGAGTCATTTGGCATGCATCATTTCATGATGCAGATACAGGTATTCACGATCATCAACAGGAGATTCGTTGATTCCACATGGAGTTCGAGTTAGCTATGGTGAGCCTCATTGCTTTCCGAGGGTTCCACTTGTACTTTCAGTTACATCAGTTGTTAGGATGTCGTGGGTCTTATCCCGACTTCCATCTTTGTCATTTAAAGACTTCATACATAGAAAGCAGAGTTTCAGAAGTCTGTTCATTTATTTTGTTAAATGTCTTAAAGACTTAAGTTGACTATTTTATGGCGAGTTGAATAATTTATTTTTATTCAGAGTTTTTCATTTGAGTTAAGCTTTGTAATTTAGTTTCATGAATTTTTATTCAGTTTTTAAGCTTTGAATGCTTGAGTTAGTTTTTCGCTTGTAGTCAGACAGGATGAGGGTTCACTTGGGACCAACAATGGTTCTCGAGTGCCGACCACGTCCAGGGTGTAGGCTCAGGTCGTGACAATTTGAGCCTAACCTTTTCTTTGATTGAAACATGAACAATTTTTACCTCTTTGTCCCATCACCTGTAACCTTCATGAAGCATTGGTCCATTTGAATAGAAAACTTAGGCCAAAAGCCTAAGTTGGGGGTGTAGTGAAAAAGAAGGAAAGATAAAAAGTTTGTGAAAAATCGCCCTTGATGGATTGTGTTGAAAAAGATGGACCCTCTCCATATAAAAAAAAGAGAGAGAAGAAAAGCAAAATAAGAAAAAGATTGAAAAAGAAAGAGGATGTTGAAATAAAGTTTGTGCAATGGACAAAAGAAATGGGGTATCAAAGGAATCATGCTTCAAAGAAAATATGGTGGATTTTGAAAATCAAAAAGAGTAAAAGAAAAGGAGAAAAAGTAAAATGCAAGCCATGTTTCATGAAAGTAGAAGTCATTAAGACAAAATGATCATACATTTACCCTCAGCCCCATTACAAGCCTTGAAAGACCTTTGTGATCTTGATTGAACTTAATGTCATGTTGATTGGAAAATACGGGCAATCCTATGGGTAGAATCATGCATGTATTTGTCTTTGAGAGAGTGAGAGTTGTTTTGATTCCTTAATTCTGAAATTTTGTTGAGCTCTGTGTGAGCATGGAATCATTCTTGTTGTGAGGGCATTCAAATACTTTTGTTGAGCTTTAATTTGCATTGAAGCAAGCATTGTTGAGCTTTAATTTGCATTTGAAGCAAGCATTGTGAGCTTGAGTTCTAATTGACGATGGATAGTCACAGTTTGAAACTTGTAATGCACAATTGAACATTGCATAGGTAGTTTTAACCTCTTGTGTGTATTCATGTTGAGTGTTGAGTGTTGAGTAGCACTATTTGTAAACATCTCTGTTGAACTGATTGATCTTGTCTTTTACTGGAGGACAAGCAAAAGTTTATGTTGGGGTGATGATTAGTCAGGGATTTCGACTCATTTAAGGCTTAATAGCTAGAGTTTTAGTGTCCTCAATGCCTATTTTATGCTCTAAATTGATGTTTAAATGCTAATTTGCAGCAATGAAGGCAAAAAAGCAAGGCAATGACATTACTGAGCAAAAAGGAGCAAAACAGGTAAAAAAAGCTGAAGAAAAGGAAATCTGATAATTGACAAAGCCTCTCGGCGACTTGCCGAGTGGCTCTTCAGCAGCCAAAAGTACCAGCAGGCCAGCCTAGGTACAAAGCCAAATCGGCAATAGAATGGGTGACTCAGTGAACCGCCGATTGGATCGACGAAGAACGTTCTGAGCGCCTAAAGTTACAGAGTGATTGGTAAAAAGGAAAGTCAAAAGGAGAGAAGAAGGGGGACTTGGTACAACACTGAAAAGGTCAGCATCCCCGACCTCGATCGCCTAAAGTTACCGCAAAGAGAGGGTGAAATGTCAGTCCAAAAAAGCGATGGAAGGAACACTCATCGATGCCCGACTTATTTCGCCTACTAGTCCCAAAATTGAAAATCTGGAAAAGTATAAATGTAATTTTAAAAAGAGAGTTCTGATGTTTTTGGGCAATAGTTTTGAGTTTTTGAGAGTTCCTTCATTGGGTTTTTTTATCCCTAACAATGTTATTTATTTTTATGAGTAGATTTTAGGGTTTTATTGTTTTTTGAAGTTAATTCAAGCACTTGGAAAACTTGTAGATTGTTACCTAAGCTAATGGAAAACTTAGTTGGTAACTATTTCTTGCTCTTTACTCTATGTAGCTAAAACCCCTATTCTTGGGGGTGTGATTATGTGATTGAATGCTTAAATTAGCTTATGGGTGTTAGTATTTACTGATTTAATTGTTGATTTGAAGTGGGTTCAATTAGTAGTTGAGTTTTAATTGATGAATTGTAGATGCAAATGCAATTCTAGCATAGTATTCTAAGCTTGCTTGAGAAAGAGTTTTTAGAGTTAATACTATTAATTGATGATTGTAGTGATTGGGTCATTGTGAACTTAGCTTAAGAGAGTGGGTCTAAATTCGATCCTACCAATCTAGTTTGAAAGAGTAGATTAATTGAGGTATTGGGCTGTCTATCTTGGTTATGCTTGGCAAGGTTCGAGAGAACTCGCTTAATTCATGATAATTGATTGAGAAACGCCTATTGCACCTAAAGCCTAGCCTACCCAATAAGATTCAACTGTTTTTAGTAAATATTAATCACCTACATAGCGAATTTAGTATTCAATTGATCACATTCCCAAGGATTCCTCTATACTTGATTACCCCGTGTGTTCGTAGTTTTTAATTGATCACTCTAATCCCCCCATTATACATTAATTTTCAAACCCCTACTATTTACTTTAGTTGTTTAAAAAATGTCTACTCCTACAATCGATTAGAACACTCATTTCACTTCGTAACTGAATTCTCTACCATATCACTCCCTATGGGATCAACCCCAACTCTTTGTTGGGTTTATACTTGATAGCGACCGACTACACTTAGAATTGGATGAAGTGTGAGCGTTGTTGTTGTTGTGAAAGAATTTCTCACATACACATGAAAGCATAATAGTGAAAGAGTTTTCTCAAATAAATGATTCTTAGAGTTGAAAGGTTTTCGAAACCAAACTTTAAATCAAGATTTTCGAGGTATTCTTATGAAACCTACCTTAGATTGGATACTTGATGTGCCTTCTATGGATAATAGGCAAGAAGCGATTACCCGTGCCTCTTAATGATAATACAAGAATCGATTACCCATGTCCTCTCAATGATAAAATAAGCGGCAATTACCCATGTCCTCTGAATGATAAGACAAGTGGCGATTAGCCATGTCCTCTTAATGATAAGAAAAGCAGCAATTACCCAAGTCACTTGATGATAAGAAAAGAGGTGAATACCCATGTCCCATAATGATAGGACAAGAGGCAAATACCGATGTCTCATTATTATAAGATGAGTTAAGATTAATGGAAAAACTCCTACAAAAATGAACTAAGGTTACTTCAAGAAATATCACATATGTGATTTAAGTAGATTTCTACTGGTATTGACCATGATCACTGTTATGTTTTTAATCTCTTATCTTATATTTTAAACTTGGTCGTTGCATGTCACGAAAAGTATTTTAAACATTATTTGGTTACTTTTATGGATGGTTATCATACTTGGTGCATTATTTGTACTAACACAGACTCATGCCTACATGTCCGACGCTCCGGTTTCGCATTCCCGTGGCTAGAGATCGCCTTAGTAGATATTGAAGTATGGTGAGTCCTCATGTTTCGAGGACCGAACTTTTATTTCCTATTGTCTTTACTTAAAAGTATTTTATGTGATGTACGGATTATGTCTCGATCACTCTTGATGTCTTAGAAGGCTTTGAGACATTGTAGACTTTCGCTTCGTTTTATAAAACTCATTATGATATGAATTCTCTTTTAAAATCTTTTGATTTCTATTATCTTGTAAGATGTATGCTAAAGTACTTGTGTAGGGTCTCTTGGGGTCTTATATGACATGTCACGACTAAAGTGTACTTTGGGAGGTGACAACAACTCTTTCGCACGATCTAAAATATAAGACAAGATAACATTTCATAAATGTCTAAGCATCCCCCTAATTATAAATGTGGCGTGCAACTCATTCATGAGTAAGACTCTACTAGACAGGGCTTTTTAGACTCTCTAGGATGACCTGCTTTGATATCACTTTTTTCATTCCCAAATTCCCATTAAAACAGACAGGTACTCGATGCCCTAAAGGCCTAAGGGAGCCAACTTATGACTCTTGCTTTTCATAAATGCAATAATGAAGTTATAACTCTTTAATCAGTATAAGCAAAATACTGTTATAAAAGACTAACATAGATAGTCCCAAAATAGATATACTTGCTTGGCCGTTGAGGCCTAAATTTCAAGAAAACAAGACATAATCACGCTTTACTTTGACATTAGTCTAGAGAGCCTCTTAAATATAGACGTTGCGCTTAGGTCGGGACAAGACCCCGCCATACCCTTAGCTATAATAAAATATCAAATATATGTTAGAGACTTGACAAGCCATGAATAAACAAAGAGCTCACCAAAGGTAGTTGAGTATCATTTGCTTATATTGGACAAATGCTATTATCTTGAGTACACGTACCTGCGACATGAAACAAAACGTCCCTATCAAGGACGTCACTACAAAAGAATGTACTGAATAAGTAAGGTAGATGATGCAACTATTTGCTCTTATTAAGTTAGTCAAAAAGTCGAAGTAGGTGATGCACCTACTTGACACCTACAAGCTTAATTTAGTCAAGCAAGCACCTCACTAATTTTATACCATTTTCCAAATTATAATTCTTTAACTTAAACGTAACACTAAACTCTAAACATTAAGTTTAATTACCACCTTACTTCTAGAGCTTAAATACTTTGATCAATATTAACTTAGTCGTATGCATATTTAAATGTACGGGTGTTACAGTAGAAACCATTTTCACAACCTTTAAGAAAGATATGAACAAACCCATAAGAGCATAATTCCCCACTTTCAATTCTAAAAAAGGTTTGTTCGCAACCTGAAATGTGACCAATCGGATCCTACAATCTATGGAAGCACAACAGAAGCGAAACCAAACCATCCCAAAAATAACATCAAAATCTAAAATATCAAACTCTACAAGATCAATATAGGCGACTCTCTGAGAAACAGAAACATGAAAATTTGTATAAACTATTTTAGCAACGATAGAATCACGAACTGGCGTAGAGAAAAAAAAGAGACTAGAAACTATTGCTGAACCAATGTCAAATCTCATAGCCACATAAGGAGTAACAAAAAACAATGTATCACCTGGATCAATCAAAGAATTGAGATCAAGATGAAACACTTTCAACATATCGGTAACAACATTCGGAGAACCCTTATGATCATGTTGAGTTTGAAGAGAATAAAACCTATTCTAACAAGAAGAACCAAAACAAGAACCACTAGGCTGTTCTTGCTTATCGCCTTTTCCGTTAGAATATTTCAATGGATAATTCCTCTTCTTGTGATCACTCTTACCACAACCGAAGTAAATACCCATATGTGCTATGAACTTTCCCAAGTGACTCTTGCCACACATTTTGCAAACGGGAATAAAAGATCCATTTCCACTACTTCATTGAGTCTTAGGGTTAGACAAACTATCTTTGTTGAACTTAGAAGATGGAGAATTTGAATAACCTTGACCAGTTGAGAATGACCGTTTCCACCACACCTAGAACGAGAAAAGTCACCATTAACGGTTCTTGCGCTCTTTTACTCCTTATATTTCTCCTATAGATTTAATTTTTCAATTTGTTAGGCATGTATCATTAGATGAGAGATATCCATCTCCTTGATAAACAAGGTGGTATGGAACTCTTTGACCATCATTTCAGACACACCCAATAAAAACTTACACATCCTGGCCCTAGAGCCGACAACTATAGTTTGAGCATAGTTAGCTAATTGAGTGAAATTTAAAGCTTACTCTTTCACACCAATATTTCATTGAATAAGATTAATAAACTCAAGCACCATCACCTATCTCATATCGAGAAGAAAGAAAAGAACGAGAAAAGTCCCTTTAAACTTCTCAAAATCAAGAGGACACACATCAATTTCCCTATATTCCTTCTGTTAGTTGAATCAAACTTGAGAAACACCTTTGAGTTGATAAGAAGCCAATTTATCCTTTTATACCATTGACACGCCCATAATTTCCATTATCTTATAATTAATCTCATCAATGAACTCTTAAGTATACTCATCATATTTAGACCCATGAAACTCATCCTGGTGAAGTCGCACACCCTTATCGCTGACATACCAATATTTAGGTTAATGGGAGTAATAGTCTCTCTATTAGCTTGGTTTTTATAGCTTCAACATTTATTTGGAAAGCAACTTGAAATTTAGCATGAGTCACTTGCTTGGCAAAGGGATCGAACGACATAAGCAGGATGGAAAAGAAATATAACATGAGAGAGTAGACAATAAAAGTCTTATATGATACGAGGAATTTGAATATAAGTGTGGAATTCTAAACTAGGTTTGACATAGCATTTCTAACATCATAGGAGTGGTTGGAATGTAACCCATATATCACATGCAATTCTGCAAATAAAAAGACAATATGAAAAATAAATCACCGGTGGCTTTCTCCTTGAAACACAAAAATGGACTAATCCACCGTGCTAGTAGAACAAATCGATCTAGCCACAAGCCAGATGAAGAACATCACACCCTATATTATAAGACAATATAGGAACATGTATGCATAAATACATTAAATAATCTAAGAGTGGAGAAATGCATAAAAAACATAGGCATGATAATTTGAGGAACTTTAAATATGATATGTCTGACCAAGTAAAACTTTTAAATTTGTTTTAAAGAATACATGATTCATAATCAAGGTAAATTTGTCACAACCAGAGGCTACCCCTGGGCGTAATCACAGGACCTAGGATCACGAGTGACCCCTAGCTAACCCTGAGCTGGCATATCATAAGCAAACTAATTTTATATATGAAAATATGAACAAATGCGGAAGCTAAAATCTGAGATAACTAATAGTGGGGAATACCTATAGCTAGTCTAATTATATATAATATACTAAGAGTTTAGTGACACTGAAAAATCACTCAAAAACTAAAACTGAATCTAAACTATGTCTAAAATGAGCCTCTAACTGACCAGAGATGCTGAGACATGTGCCCAGCTAACTCTAGCAAAACTGAAAGTAAAAGACTACAGATGGAAAGGTAACATGTCAATCGTCCTCAAAGAATGCGGACTCACCACTGATGCTGCTGAACTAGAGATCGGGGACTGATCTATGCGTGATCTGAGTGCTGAGGGCCTGAACCTACATCACGAGAAGATGTAGCACAAAGTATGCGTCAGTACTTGAAAGGTACTAAGCATGCAAGATAGAATAAAGCTGAATAAAACATATAATTGAACAAGCAATAAATCAAGGATATAATCTGAACATGATAGGAATACTGAGTACTGATCTAACTGAATGCAATGACCAAGTACATGATATGCTGAGACTGAATACTGAACTGTAACTGATAACCTGGTCAATACACTAAAATCTGACTGTGGGAGCTACTAATAACCAACATAAAACCACGTGAGCTAAACGCGGAGTCCGATGTATATGTCCCATCGAGAGGACCCAATATACCTTGCCAGGGGTATAAAGGCATGACTGTTCAAGGTATATGCCCCATCGATAGGACCCAATATACCTTGCCACGGGTATAAAGTCATGAATGGTGTGATCACTAAGGTTGATACCCACAGAGGGGACTTAACCTATGGGGGCACGTAGTTCTAGGACTATGAGGGTGAGTGACCCTAGTCCAACTTGGTATTAAGTCTATGCCCAACTGATTATGTAAATAACACATTATGATTGAATTTTTGTAATATATGATAGCTCAAAATACTGACATGCTAATTGAGATTGCAATATTAAAGTACTGATAATGAAACATTCTTAACTGGAGCATGTATAACTGAATAAACTGACCTAGCAAGTGTAATTCATGAACTAAACGAATCTACACAACTAGGGTTCTGAGTTTCAAGCAAGAACTAAGCAATAATTCCATGTAAACATGATAATATGATTTGGATTAGTCTAATAGCTGAATCACAACATAAATCTAAAATTCTAGAAATCGTAGGTCTAAACATGATGTTGAGAATCAAGAATCTGACTGAATTCTAGGGACCTAATAGGCAAAAGGAACCCACTAGTGAAATCCGACATACCTGGTGACGAAATTCACGTAGAAATCTTTCGATTTCGGGGATGGAACTGAAGAAAACTTGTTGCATTCCTAGAAGGGTTTGGGTCGCCTCTTTTCTCCTCTTTTGGTCTAGGTTTAATGAATATTTGGTGAAAAAAGGTTCTGGATATGTCTGACTAAGTTATTAGGCTTATTCTGAGTAAAACGACACAATTTAGATATAAAATGACAAAGTTTAAGTGCCCAACGCATAGGAAAAAGATCTAAATGACCCTAACTTAAAAGCTGCCGAAGGCCACCCACGGAAGGACCTACGGGCCGTAGGTCAACCTACCAACCGTAGGTTGGGTCGTAGGTCAAGTCTGCCCGACAAGGCTTCACTAAAACGAGCATAACTTTTTACTCGAAGATGGGATTTTAGAAAATTCGGTGGCGTTGGAAAGAGGATTCAATTATTTATCATTTAGTAGGTCATGGTCCACCTAATTTCTTTTGGGCTAAGGGTTATGACAATTTGAAGTTGACCCAATCAACAATTTCCCTCTAACTGGTTGCTGACCTTCAACAACGGTCAGACCTACGGACTGTACTAGTCAATTGTAGGTGGGATAAGAGACTATAAAGATTTGGGCCTTAATGACATTGCCCCACCTACGATCCGTGGTCCCACCTACGGTCCGTGGGTGGTTCCATCGGTACTGGCACCAGTTTCTTGAAAACTAGGATTTTTCTTCATTTTGAGATTTGAGGTATTACAAAATGCATACCCAAAACATGAGGAAGACTTTGATAAAACCTTTGAGGAAAATATTGTCTATTTGTCAGATATTTACCATCAACCAAATATAAGACAATTTGAGCTATAACCTGGAATTTGATTTGACCCTCACACCGAAAAGGGGAAAACTACTTGCCATGGTAGAATTCCATCACATTCATTCTTAATTGCTTTTGTGGATGCACTAAATTTGTCATTTAAGACAATCCTATGGGGGTACATAGTTTGGGACAAGGAAATTGCTACTCAAGAACAAACCTCTACTAGTAGGGCCTTCATTCCAAAGTCCTCCCAATTTTAAGTAAATACCACCGAAAAAAGCATAATCATATAAAATACTTGGAAAGACACAATTAAAGTACCCCATTTCTTAGGTTTCTAAATTATCCCCATTTTGTAGGTTTCTAATCTTTTAAGTGCATACTTCTAACTCTATGTATTTCTACTACTGGCTCATAACTCATACTATCTTTTGTATTAAAATACTACTAAATAATTCTAGAGCACGTTTCCCTCTTGAATGGTATCACCAGAAACAAGGTTTGGAGATGAGAATTAGAGAGCACATCTTGCTTTTAGCTCAAACGCATGATTCATATCAATAAGTTAGAATTAATACACTTAAGCACATTAATGGTATTCTTTCCAACCCTTCTAAGATCTCTTGACTTTCTAAAAACTTTATCTGAGACTAACACATTGAAAAGGATATGGCCTTTCCTATTTCAACCACCTTTAGTATGAGGGGTAGTCGAACGAATTTAAGAAATGCATGATTCTCAATAAGTTCCTTATGTCATAGTTCTCTTACATGATTTAGAGTATGAAAGAAGGGAACTTTTTCTTAAATTTCTATAGTCCATAATTTAATGAAGTCAGGCACTTACAACAATAAATAGCTCCTATTGATACGCTTTCATAGACACTTAGGTCGCTTGAACTCTGTGGTCTAATACCAAGTTTGTCACACCTCGAGCCTACACTCCAAACATGGCCGACACTCGAGAACAATTGCTTCTCCCCAAATGAACCCTTGTCCTGGTTGATTACTATTGAAGGTGGCATACAGAAGCATGAAAATTGAAGGAAATATTTAAAAAAATTCACTGACTCTCAAAACTATCTGAAAATACTTAGTATGAATCATAAAGTTTTCAATAAAACATCAGAAACTGAATATAGAATGACCATCCAAAATTGTCTATCTATGAAGCTTCTACTGTAGAAAAATAGGTGTCGGGACAAAAACCCACAAAATCTCAAAATGCTACTATTAACAAATGATAAATTTGGAGTATTCTGAAAGTGAGAAGGTCTCACTAAAGTTGACGAGCAGATGATGTGATCTCAAGGGAACTCCTGTTGATGATCCTAAGTTCCTAAATTTATATTATGAAAAGTTGCAGTTTGAATAACATCATATATTTAATGTACGAGTATGTAATAGGTATGAATTAAACAAATAACTTAACTTAAACACTGAAGGTAATTCAACTAAAGAATAACATAAATCATGATAACATATACTTATATAATGCTCATAGGTATGAAAATGAGTTATCCTCTTAAAAAATATATGAGGCTCAACTCAAAAGTTATATCTTAAAATAGCATGTATTTAGATTGTACACTCAAGCCAACCAAATAGAGAGTGACAATGCCTACAATATATATAAAACCTCAAAAATTGGAAAGCCAAAGTTGTAAAAGAAATGTCTAATTTTGAGCTACGTGTTGTGTCCTACCACACAAATCTATGGTTGGTAAAAGTTTTTAGGGGTTGTAGATGGCACTCGTAGATATGAGGTTGAGTTTTGTGAAATTTCAAGCTTCTGATATTTGATTTACAGTCAATGGAAGTTTGATAGGTCCTAGGATTGTTTCGATGAATGGTTACACACATAGTAATGAACTAAGGTTACTTCAAGAAGTATCTCATATGTGTGCAAAGGTTTTAATGATGTTAGATTGCATTAACCATGTTTTATAACTTATGTTTTCTAACCCTTTTATATTATGTTTTAGCTTGGTCAGCTTCATGTCATGAATTGTCCCCTTTTTAGCATGATTTAAATGTTTTATGCATAGCTATCATACTTGGTACATTGTTTTGTACTAACACATACTTTTTCCTACATTTCCCCAAGTGTAGGGTTCGACAATCAGGTTTTCGAGCCTTAGTGAGTCCTGATGCTTCGAGGACGGACTTTCATTGTTCTAGTTACTTCTTATATTCTCAGTTTTGGACATGATGTATGGGCTAGTAACAATTTCATTCTATCGTATTAGATGGCTATTGAGACAAGTGTTTTAGACTTCCTGTTATTCTTTTATAAAAAATTGGACTTGAAATGTTGTTTTACTTCTGTTGTTCTATTTCTTATGTTATGAATGTTGAGTGGCTTGTATGGGGTCCTATACACCATGTTACATCTAGGGTGTACCCCTGGGTAGTGACAGCTACATTCATTATAGTTATATTGAGGAAAATTTTTAGTTTTGTATGGCGGGGTGAGGTATCTTCATACCTTCCTCTTTTGGGTTCTTTTAGTGAGTGTTGGTTGGTTTTTGATCAAATTTTGAAATTCCATCTCTTGATGTTTGTGAATATGGTTGTTCTCATGCATATTTGAGTATCGGTTATGATCAATACTGTTGACTTGAATAGTGGTTTTGATTGAATGATATGGTTGTGAAATTCCAATGAGGCAAATATGAGTTGCATAGGTCATGTGTGAACTCTTAGCATCTTATTGTGATTAGCCGGTTGTTGAAATGAATTATATGATGATCGTTATACGTGAGCTAAAACTGTAGAATCTTGTTTGATGATTGTGTTGAATGCCATGTGTGGTGATATTGCCTTGAAATATGTGTTTGGTAATACCTATAACTTACCCCATTAGTCCAATTTATTAATGTAAGCGAATGATAGAGATGATCTTAGGCACATTTTGTGGAGAGTGAACAAAATTGCTAGTATACCTTTTGTGACCACCTTTTGAGATTGTGAACCTAGCTTGGCACCATTTGAGCCTAACCTATTCTTTGATTGAAATATGAACAACTTTTACCTCTTTGTGCCATTACTTGTAACCTTCATGAAACATTGGTCCATTTAAATAGACAACTTAGGCCAAAAGCCTAAGTTGGGGTGTAGTGAAAAATAAGAAAGATAAGAAGTTTGTGAAAAATCGCCCTTGATGGATTGTGATGAAAAAGATGGAACCCCCTCCATATAAAAGAGAGAGAGAGAGAAGAAAAGCAAAAGAAGAAAAAGATTGAAAATAAAGAGGATGTTGTAATAAAGTTTGTGCAATAAACAAAAGAAATGGAGTATCAAAGGAATCATGATTCAAAAAAAAGGGTGGATTGTGAAAATAAAAAAGAGTGAAAGAAAAGGAGAAAAGTGAAATGAAAGGCATGCTCCATGAAGGTAGAAGTCACCAAGACAAAATGATCATACCTTTACCCTTAGCCCCGTTACAAGCCTTGAAAGACCTTTGTGATCTTGATTGAACTTAATGTCATGTTGATTGGAAAATACGAGCAATATTATGGGTAGAATCATGCATGTATTTGTCTTTGAGAGAGTAAGAGTCATTTTTTATTCCTCAATTCTGAAATTTTGTTGAGCTTTGTGTGAGCATGGAATCATTCTTGTTATGAGGGCATTCAAATACTTTTGTTGAGGTTTAATTTTCATTTGAAGCAAGCATTGTGAGCTTGAGTTCTAATTGATGATGGATAGTCACAGTTTAAAACTTGTAGTGCACAATTAAGAATTGCATAGGTAGTTTGAACCTCTTGTGTGCATTCATGTTGAGTGTTGAGTAACACTATTTGTAGACATCCCTGTTGAACTGATTGATCTTGTGTTTTATTTGAGGACAAGCAAAACTTTAAGTTGGGGGTTGTCACGCCCAGAGGCTACCCCCTGAACGCGGACACGGGACCTAGGATCATATGTGACCACAAGCTAATCCTGCTGGCATATCATACGCATACTAAAGATAAAGTGAATCAATAAATACTGTGTGGAAGCTAAATCATGAGATAATATGAAATGATGGGGAATACCCACATACTAAATCTGAATATATGAAAAATGACAGTTTAAACCACAAATAAAAAGTCAAAGTCTAACATTATAGCTGAATCTATCTATGTCTGAAAATAGCTTTTACTGACTAGAAATGTTGGGACATGCCCCCAGCTAAATCTAGCAAAACTGAAACTAAAACTAAAAGCAAGGAAAGACAATCATGTCAACCGTCCTCAAAGAATGACCACTCACCACTGATGCTGCTGAACTGGAGATCAGGAACCGATCTATGCGTGATCTGGAAGATGAGGACCTAAACCTACATCACGAGAAGATGTAGCGCAGAGTATGCGTCAGTACTTGAAAGGTACTGAGCATGCATGATGGAATAAATCTAAACAATAATCATAATTGAACAAAAGCATAATAGTAGTGATGTAATCTTAACATAATAAGGATACAGAAAATATTGAACATGAGCTTACTGAATGCAATGACCAAGTTTATAACATGCTGAGACTGAATACTGAACTATATCGATAACATGGTCAATGCGATAGAATCTGACTGAACTATGGAAGCTACTTATAACCGACATAAAACCACATGAGATAAATGTGGTGTCTGGTGTATACGCCCCATCGAGAGGACCCACTATACCCTGCCAGAGGTATAGAGGCATGACTGGTGTGATCACTAAAATGATGCTCACAGAGGGGACTTACAACCTACGGGGCACGTAGTTCTGGGATTTGAGGGTGACTGACCCTAGTCCACTCGGTATTAAGCTTCTCCCAATTGATTATGAAATTAACACATTATGACTGAATTCTATGAAACATGGATAGCTCGATGTTCTGAAATTGAAACTCTGAGAATGCAACAATTATATCTGATAATATGACATTCGTATACTGAAGCATGTATATAACTGAATTAACTGGCCTAGCATGTGTAATTCATGAACTAAAGGAACTACATAGCTAGGGTTCTAAATTTCATGCAAGAAACTGAGCAACAACATGACAATCTGATTTGGATCATTCTAACAGCTAAAACCCAACAATTTCTAACATTCAAGAAACCCTAAGTCTAGATAATTTCACGGGAATCAAGAGTCTGACTGAATTCTAGTGACCTAATGGGCGAAAGGAACCCACTAGTGAAATCTCACATATCTGGTGACAAATTCCACGAAAAAATCTTTTGATTTTGGGGCTGGAACTGATGGAGACCTATTGCGTTCTTGGGAAGAGTTTGGTCACCTTTTTCTCCTTTTTGCGTTCTAAGTTTGATGAATTTTGGTGAATGATCTGAGTTGGGTAAGTTCCACTTATGTTTCTAGGCTAAAATTGACCAAAACTATGTATTTTAGGCGTCCAACGCATAGGGAAAAGACCAAATGAACCCTGACTTAAAAGTTGTCGGGGTCAATGACAGACCAGACCGGCGGTCCGTGGATGGACCGGCGTTCCGTGGATGGACCGGCGGTCCGTCCCGGGGAGGGCCGGGCGGTCCGTGGATGGACCGACGGTCTGTCCAGGTGACCCGTCTTTCACGACTGAAAGCTGGGATCTGGGGGGTCTGATCCACGGACGCAAAGCACGGCCCGTGGGTTGATCCTTAGACAATTTTTTGGGCTGAGTCTGGGGAGGGTTGCAGGTGGCCATCCACGGACCATCAACACGGACCGTGGGTCACCCTACGGTCAGTGGGTGGCAACCATGGGTTGCACTGGTAGCTTCTGAAAATCTGCATTTTGGTAGTTCTAGCATACGGGGTGTTATATTATCTCCCCCTTAGGAACAGTCGTCCTCGAATGAAAACTAAACTAGCTGAAATGGATGGAAAGAGTTGCAACCCTACCACAAAAATACTAAAACTGATTTCTGACTGAACTCAGTTCCAAGAACATGCAAATATGGTGAAAATGCAAATACAAATTGAAGGAACAAGATACTAAGACTGAATTTATGCATGAATGACTAAAAAACTGAAGAGGAACTATTACATCAAGCTGGAGTGGAATCGAAAGGAAAGAGGTGAAGATACTTGGCCTTCATAGCTGCTTCTGCTTCCTAAGTAGCTCCCTCTACGAACTGACTCCTCCACAAAACCTTAACTGAAGCGACTTCTTTGTTTCTCAACTTCCTAACCTGATGGTCAAGAATCTCAAATAGTACATCCTTATAAGAGAGACTATTTTTCACAGCCACACTCTCTAATGGTACTATGGATGCTGGATCACCCACACACTTCTTCAATAGCGAAACGTGAAAGACCGGATGAACTGCTGCTAATTCTGCTGGCAACTCTAACTCATAAGCCACCTTTCCAATCCTTTTTAGAATCTTGTATAAGGGCCTACATATCTAGGACTGAGCTTCCCTTTCTTGCCAAATCACATTACCCCATTCATAGGTGGCACTTTAAGGAAAACCCAATCATCAACTTGGAACTCTAATTCCCTTCTCGTTACATCTGCATAAGACTTCTAGCGACTCTGGTCTGTCTTAAGTCTATCTCTAATGAGTTGCACTTTCTCCATAACATCAATGACTGAATCTGGTCCTATCAAGGCTGCTTTACCTACTTCAAACCAACCAACT
>NW_006239047.1:885660-886083 GCF_000226075.1 Solanum tuberosum
TTCACCTACTTCAAACCAACCAACTGGAGATCTACATCTACGCCCATATAATGCCTCATATGGGCCATTTGAATGCTGGAATGGTACCTATTATTGTAGGTGAACTCTATAAGAGGAAGGTGATCATCTCAATTACCCTTGAAGTCGATCACACAAGCTCTCAACATGTCCTCTCCGGTCTTTCACCTACTTCAAACCAACCAACTGGAGATCTACATCTACGCCCATATAATGCCTCATATGGGCCATTTGAATGCTGGAATGGTACCTATTATTGTAGGTGAACTCTATAAGAGGAAGGTGATCATCTCAATTACCCTTGAAGTCGATCACACAAGCTCTCAACATGTCCTCTAAGGTCTGAATGGTACGCTCTGCCTGACCATCCGTCTGTGGATGAAATGATGTGCTAAGGTTAACCTG